>NC_084556.2:960000-1197500 GCF_033978685.3 Nerophis lumbriciformis
AGCGCTCCAACAAGTCAATAACATCAACAAAGCGCACCTTTGTGCATTCACGCACAGCATAAAACTTTTGGTGGACAAAATGAGACAAAGAAGGAGTGGAAGATTTTACACGTAAACAAACTGTTGCGTGACAGTCCACACCACGGTGAGTTCAACAACCGCCGAAATTAGTGGGACAAAAGGACGTTCACCAAATAGTCTCACCAGTGAAGCATACACACAAACATATCAAACAGTGGGCTTTCTAACAATTGGGAAGGTTTGTGTCATGTTTGTCCTCAAACAAAAAACATACTAAAACACTCAAATTATTTCCCCCCCATCTTTTTCCATTTTAGATCCTTTTTTAAAGCCACACTAAAGAGCCCCGTTGACGGACTTTCGTAAACGTTCCTTTGAGCTAATTGTAAACGCTTGTAAAAAAAAAAACATTGTGCTTCAACACATCAAACCTTATCCGCCACCTGAAATGCCAGCAATACTAAGAAGCCTTCTGCTAATGGACTACAGTTAAATCTATGTTTATAACATAATAAATATTAAGTAAAGCAATATTACAAACAAAAAATATTCACTAGTGAGAAAGCAGCCATAGAGTGCATCTTTAAAAAATGTGTACAAAAATATCGATGTGGGGAAAAACGCAACTAAAATAACTCTGAGATCGGTTCCTCTTTTTGTATTTTCACACTTCCACTTCTATTGAAATGTTTCCAAGTGGAGAATATTCCACGGATGTCGGCACGGCTAAGAATATGTGTGTGCGGTCGTCACGCGCTTTTGAGCTACAAGGAAAAGAAGGCGAGGGAGGTTAGGGGGGGGGGCGAAATAAGAACAGACAAGAGAGGTGATGTGCTCGCGGGGGGGGAATACATACCCATTCCAAGCCTACGTTCTTTTGACAGAAACATTGCTGACTTCCAGGAAAGCACAAAAGGTGATTATATTGTCTGGGTTGGCCACCCAGCTCGCGAGCGGAGCAGCAAAACTGAACCAAAAAAAAAAATCTCAACAACAGATTTATTATTGTGAAAATCCAGGCCATGTTGACCTGCTTGGATTGACAAATAAAGACATGCCACTCCAGACCTGTAGGTGGCAGTAATGAGCCAATTGCTACATTAACAGTGATTATGGACTATTTTAAATAGATACATATAATTAAAATAAAATATATAATATATTGTTATATAATTAAATGGATACATATAATTGTGTGAATGCTCCAAAGCATTTCTACACCAAAATACATCGATTTATTCAACATATTCAACTTCTTCTTCTTCTTCTCCAGATTTTGGCGCGCTCTACCTTCCAAAATTTTCATCCGATTCCAACAGTTCCAACTTCAAACTGTTCAGCCTATTTGGGAATCGCGTGTTTTCCTTTGACAAATTACAAAAAATCCCAGATTTCCCAGAATTCCAGGTTTTCCAGAACATTGTTCCCATTCAAAATGAATTGGCCATTTTTCAAACTTACACCATTTCAACATTTTTCAACCTATTCAAACCATTCCACCATTCTGGAAATTCAAACTACTCTTTTTTTCCAAGTTCAAAAAAATTCCAGGATTTCCCAGAGTTCCAGGTTTTCCGGGACATTGTTCCCATTCAAAATGAATTGGCCATTTTTCAAACTTACACCATTTCAACATTTTTCAACCTATTCAAACCATTCCACCTTCAACACATTCCACCATTCTGGAAATGCAAACTACTCTTTTTTTCCAAGTTCAAAAAAATTCCAGGATTTTCCAGAATTCCTGGTTTTCCAAAGCCCTATTTTCACCCATTTTTCTGGCTATTACTCCTCCCCCATTTTTCAACCCACTTCAACCGTTCTCCAGTCAAAACATTCCTCTTAATCAGGACAAAAAAAAAAGTTGTTTTTTTGAACTGGAAAAATTCCCCGGTTTCCCGAAATTCCGTAATACCATTTCTCAATTCAACATGTTACAGCTTCAACATTTCTCGACCGATTTGAAAAATTCCAACACTAACCATTTCAACTCATTCAAGTTTGTTTTTTTAGCATTTTCAAAAAAATTCCCACTTTTCCCAAAATTCACACATTTTTGGGAAATTCCCATTGAGATCAATGGGACATTCTTCAAAGTTCCACAACTCCCACATGTTTCATCCAATTCAAACCGTTCCAACTTCACACTCTTCAGCCTATTCGGGAATTGCGGGCTTTCCCTTGACACATTTAAAAAATTCCCAGATTTCCCAGAATTCCAGGTTGTCCGGGACATTTTTCCCATTCAAAATGAATTGGCCATTTTTCAAACTTACACCATTTCAACATTTTTCAACCTATTCAAACCATTCCACCTTCAACACATTCCACCATTCTGGAAATTCAAACTACTCTTTTTTTCCAAGTTCAAAAAAATTCCAGGATTTCCCAGAGTTCCAGGTTTTCCGGGACATTGTTCCCATTCAAAATGAATTGGCCATTTTTCAAACTTACACCATTTCATCATTTTTCAACCTATTCAAACCATTCCACCTTCAACACATTCCACCATTCTGGAAATGCAAACTACTCTTTTTTTCCAAGTTCAAAAAAATTCCAGGATTTTCCAGAATTCCTGGTTTTCCAACGCCCTATTTTCACCCATTTTTCTGGCTATTACTCCTCCCACATTTTTCAACCCACTTCAACCGTTCTCCAGTCAAAACATTCCTCTTAATCAGGACAAAAAAAAAAGTAGTTTTTTTGAACTGGAAAAATTCCCCGGTTTCCCGAAATTCCGTAATACCATTTCTCAATTCAACATGTTACAGCTTCAACATTTCTCGACCGATTTGAAAAATTCCAACACTAACCATTTCAACTCATTCAAGTTTTTTTTTTAGCATTTTCAAAAAAATTCCCACTTTTCCCAAAATTCCCACATTTTTGGGAAATTCCCATTGAGATCAATGGGACATTCTTCAAAGTTCCACAACTCCCACATGTTTCATCCAATTCAAACCGTTCCAACTTCACACTCTTCAGCCTATTCGGGAATTGCGGGCTTTCCCTTGACACATTTAAAAAATTCCCAGATTTCCCAGAATTCCAGGTTGTCCAGGACATTTTTCCCATTCAAAATGAATTGGCCATTTTTCAAACTTACACCATTTCAACATTTTTCAACCTATTCAAACCATTCCACCATTCTGGAAATTCAAACTACTCTTTTTTTCCAAGTTCAAAAAAATTCCAGGATTTCCCAGAGTTCCAGGTTTCCGGGACATTTTTCCCATTCAAAATGAATTGGCCATTTTTCAAACTTACACCATTTCAACATTTTTCAACCTATTCAAACCATTCCACCTTCAACACATTCCACCATTCTGGAAATGCAAACTACTCTTTTTTTCCAAGTTCCAAAAAATTCCAGGATTTTCCAGAATTCCTGGTTTTCCAAAGCCCTATTTTCACCCATTTTTCTGGCTATTACTCCTCCCCCATTTTTCAACCCACTTCAACCGTTCTCCAGTCAAAACATTCCTCTTAATCAGGACAAAAAAAAAAGTTGTTTTTTTGAACTGGAAAAATTCCCCGGTTTCCCGAAATTCCGTAATACCATTTCTCAATTCAACATGTTACAGCTTCAACATTTCTCGACCGATTTGAAAAATTCCAACACTAACCATTTCAACTCATTCAAGTTTTTTTTTTTAGCATTTTCAAAAAAATTCCCACTTTTCCCAAAATTCCCACATTTTTGGGAAATTCCCATTGAGATCAATGGGACATTCTTCAAAGTTCCACAACTCCCACATGTTTCATCCAATTCAAACCGTTCCAACTTCACACTCTTCAGCCTATTCGGGAATTGCGGCCTTTCCCTTGACACATTTAAAAAATTCCCAGATTTCCCAGAATTCCAGGTTGTCCGGGACATTTTTCCCATTCAAAATGAATTGGCCATTTTTCAAACTTACACCATTTCAACATTTTTCAACCTATTCAAACCATTCCACCTTCAACACATTCCACCATTCTGGAAATTCAAACTACATTTTTTTCCAAGTTCAAAAACATTTCAGGATTTTCCAGAATTCCTGGTTTTCCAGAGCGCTATTTTCACCCTCTTTTCTGGCGACTACTCCTCCCACATTTTTCAACCCACTTCAACCGTTCTACAGTCAAAACATTCCTCTTAATCAGGACAAAAAACATAGTTGTTTTTTGAACTGGAAAAATTCCCCCAAATTCCAGGAATTTTGTAATACAATTTCTCAATTCAACATGTTACTGCTTCAACATTTCTCGACCGATTTGAATAATTCCAACACCAACCATTTCAACTCATTCAAGTTTTTTAGCATTTACAAAAAAATTCCCGCTTTTCACAAAATTCCCAAATTTTGGGGAAATTCCCATTGAGAGGCATCTATTTATTCAACTTATTCAACTTCTTCTTCTTCTTCTCCAGATTTTGGCGCGCTCTACCTTCCAAATTTTTCATCCGATTCCAACAGTTCCAACTTCACACTGTTCAGCCTATTCGGGAATTGCGGGCTTTCCCTTGACAAATTTCAAAAATTCCCAGATTTCCCAGAATTCCTGGTTTTCCGGGACATTTTTCCCATTCAAAATGAATTGGCCATTCTTCAAACTTTCACCATTTCAACATTTTTCAACCTATTCAAACCATTCCACCTTCAACACATTCCACCATTCTGGAAATTCAAACTACTCTTTTTTTCCAAGTTCAAAAACCTTTCAGGATTTTCCAGAATTCCTGGTTTTCCAAAACCCTATTTTCACCCATTTTTCTGGCGATTACTCCTCCCCCATTTTTCAACCGTTCTCCAGTCAAAACATTCCTCTTAATCAGGACAAAAAACTAAGTTGTTTTTTTGAACTGGAAAAATTCCCCGGTTTCCCGAAATTCCAGGAATTCCGTAATACCATTTCTCAATTCAACATGTTACTGCTTCAACATTTCTCGACCGATTTGAATAATTCCAACACCAACCATTTCAACTCATTCAAGTTTTTTAGCATTTTCAAAAAAATTCCCGCTTTTCACAAAATCCCCAAATTTTGGGGAAATTCCCATTGAGATCAATTGGACATTCTTCAAAGTTCCACAACTCCCACATTTTTCATCCAATTTAAACCGTTCCAACTTCAAAATATTCAGCCTGTTTGGGAATTGTGCGCTCTACAACATTTTTTTTTTTTAAATCCAGGATTTCAGTTTAACTTCAGCATTGGAGTATTCACACGCAATTCCTTCAGGAATTCCCTCATCTAGTTAAATATGATACATAAATATTAATATAATAAAAAAACAAGTTGTTCCTTGTCTATCACGGTTAATTAGCTGGAATTATTAACTATAGATCCAATATTTTCATAGCTAAAGCATAAAAACATGTCCAGTTTTCACATGAGAACCTTCTAGACATGAAATAACACCCTTTAGTCACCTCTACCCTCATTTAATTCAATATAATAATGCTGCCTGAGGCTGAGCCAATCAGTGGCCACGATACTGAACAGCACGCTGTGATTGGTTTGGTTAAGCGCCTAATGGTCAATGCTAGTGTAGCATTTTTGCCATTTTTAAGCCTGAAAATACTTAATTTAGCTCAGAAATGTTGCTTTAAAAATAAAAAATATAATTATTGAAGAGTCATTCATGGAACAAAAAAAATATATAAATGATGAATTAATTAATTATGATGTGTGAATTAGGTATGTAAATTGTACAAAAACATATATGTTTTAAATTGAAAAACAAATTTAAAAAATTAAAAATACACTGACTTGCTATTTAAAATGAATTAAAAATAACACCATTTCCAAAATAAAATGTTGAAAACATAAATATATTATTTATTATTATGAAAATCAAGGCCATATTGACCTGGTTGGATTGAAAAATAAAGACATGCCACTCCAGACCTGTAGGTGGCAGTAATGAGCAAATTGCTACACGTAACAGTGGTTATGGACTATTTTAAATAGATACATATAATTAAATATGATACAATCATTGAAGAGTCATTCATGGAATGGAACTTATTAAAAATAGCAACAAATAAAAAAATAATATAAATAATGAATTAATTAATTGTGATGTGTGAATTAGGTATATACATTGTAAAATGTTTTTATATAAAATGCTGTCTGTTCTTTCATTTTTTTATTTTTGTTTGTTTGATATTCATTGTAAAGTTCAGCTGTTTTTTCAGTGGGGCCCTTGCTCCACTGCAAGCATGAATTAATAAAGTCAAGTCAAAAAAAAAAAATGTTTTAAATTGAAAAACAAATAAGAAAAATGTCAAAATACATCATCTAGCTATTTAAAAAAATCCAATCATTGAAGAGTCATTCATGGAGTGGAACTTATTAATAATTGCAACAAACAAAAAAATAATATAAATAATGAATTCCTTATGCTGTGTGAATTAGGTATATAAATTGTATAAACATATATATTTTTGGGATTGAAAAACTAATAAAAAAAATTAAAAAATACATTAACTAGCTACTTTTAAAAAATAACACCATTTACAAAATAAAATGTTGGAAACAGTAATATATTAATAAAACAAATAAATGATATTTCCCAGCTCATAAAATGCCAATTCCACACAAATGTCCGCCTACCACTAAGTATTTTCTCTTCGAGGTCGGTGCCTCACACTCCCATGGCGCACTGCAGCAGACACCGTCGGGGGCCCTCACATGAATGCCCTGAAACGCAATCTGCTAAAAAGGTGACGGCCCAGTTTAAATCAAGCAGATTGGCCAAAGGACGACTGGAAGGAAGCGTTAAGCAGCACCCCCTGCAGGTGTGCAGCCCCTCCTTATTTATTTATTTGGCGACTTAACTCCATACTCCAACCATACTGCCCAAAAGTCAATTGGGTGGCAAATGTCTGCGGCGCTCTTATTTTCTTAACAGATGGGAGGACGCATACCCTTGGCAAAGATTGGAGGAGTGACACACTGGGTGAACTCTCGGAATGCCCCAAGAGGAAGACTGTTCTTTCCTTTCAGGGTCACGACTGTGTTATTTATTTATTTCTTTACATTCCCACATATGTACGCTGAGTAAAAATATACTTTATTCATTTGAAAAACAACCTCCGTGGGACGTCGTGCCGTTTGGAGGGATACCGTATTTTTTGGACCATAAGTCGCAGTTTTTTTCATAGTTTGGCCGGGGGTGCGACTTATACTCAGGAGCGACTTATGTGTGAAATTATTAACACATTACCGTGAAATATCGAATAATATTATTGATCTCATTGACGTAAGAGACTAGACGTATAAGATTTCATGGGATTTAGCGATTAGGAGTGACAGATTGTATAGCATGTTCTATATGTTATAGTTATTTGAATGACTCTTACCATAATATGTTACGTTAACATACCAGTTGGTTATTTATACCTCACATAACGTACACTTATTCAGCCTGTTGTTCACTATTCTTTATTTATTTTAAATTGCCTTTCAAATGTCTATTCTTGGTGTTGGCTTTTATCAAATAAATTTCCCCAAAAAATGCGACTTATACTCCAGTGCGACTTATATATGTTTTTTTCCTTCTTTATTATGCATTTTCGGCCGGTGCGACTTATACTCCGAAAAATACGGTAAATATCTGCTTAACTTATGGTTTCGAAGCAAGTTTTCCATCAAATTGTACAGTATAAAAATGACCAATAGATTTTATTGTAAGATTTAGGGAGGTTTTTTTTTTTACAGCATATTACTGTAAGTTGGAAAGGAACATTTTTTTATTTTATTTTTTACTGTAAAATCCACGGTTGATGTCCAGTGCGACTTATATATGTTTTTTTCCTTCTTTATAATGCATTTTCGGCCAGTGCGACTTATATTCCGGAGCGACTTATACTCCGAAAAATACGGTAAATATCTGCTTAACTTAGGTTTCGAAGCAAGTTATCCATCGAATTGTACAGTATAAAAATGACCAATAGATTTTATTGTAAAATTTAGGGAGGTTTTTTTTTTACAGCATATTACTGTAAGTTGGAAAGGAACATTTTTAATTATTTTTTTTACTGTAAAATCCACGGTTGATGTCCAGTGCGACTTATATATGTTTTTTTCCTTCTTTATTATGCATTTTCGGCCAGTGCGACTTGTACTCCGGAGCGACTTATACTCCGAAAAATACGGTAAATATCTGCTTAACTTATGGTTTCGAAGCAAGTTATCCATCAAATTGTACAGTATAAAAATGACCAATAGATTTTATTGTAAAATTTAGGGAGGTTTTTTTTACAGCATATTACTGTAAGTTGGAAAGGAACATTTTTTTTTTTTTTTTTTTTACTGTAAAATCCACGGTTGATGTCCAGTGCGACTTATATATGTTTTTTTCCTTCTTTATAATGCATTTTCGGCCGGTGCGACTTATACTCCGGAGCGACTTATACTCCGAAAAATACGGTAAATATCTGCTTAATTTATGGTTTCGAAGCAAGTTATCCATCAAATTGTACAGTATAAAAATGACCAATAGATTTTATTGTAAAATTTAATCGATTAGTTGTTGCAGCCCTAATACACACACACACACATATATATATATATATATATATATATATATATATATATATATATACACACACACACATATATATATATATATATATAGATAAATATATATATATATATATATATGTGTGTGTGTGTATATAATATATATATATATATATATATATATATATATATATATATATATATATATATATATATATATATACACACACACATATATATATATACACACACACATATATATATATATATATATATATATATATATATATATATATATATATATATATATATATATATATATATATATATATATATATATATATATATATATACACTTTGATTAAAACAGAATACTAAAATATTTACATAAATCATTTACTAAACAAGCCCAGAAATAGAATTAAAATACATTTTGAGTGAATATTATTAAAAAAGTTTAAATGCATGGTTTTTTGTTTTTTTATATTTTTAAATACATGAAAAATAGTACATTTACGAAATAAAAAACCATACTGGTAAATTTACAAAATAGGCCAAAATTGGTCTAAATGCATAATATATATATATTGTTTGTATAATATAGTATCTTTCATTGTAATTGTTTTGATACAATATATTCAAAATAAAATGTAGTTCAAAATCAATTATTATGATGGTATTATTGTGTATTATTTTGTTGGACTGATTAATAAAAAAAAAAAATCAAGCATGAACAGAAATGATTTATCTTACCACCTTTGTAGTAGTTTGGAATCCTTTCTAAATCAACCGTCCCTGCTGAACACACTCCGAGACATGGAGTTAATCAAATCAAAGCTAAGCCCGGACTGCGCTCGGCTCGGCGAACCTGACTGAGACAGAAACCGCTCCAGCGTCTTCCAACTTTTATTGATTAGATCTTGTATTCCCCAAAGTTCCTAAGGTGCCGTGGAACATCTGCTGCGGGGAGGGAGAAACAATATACGCGGGACGGTTCTAGCGACTGGTAAAAAACCCAAGAGGCTGGAGTAAAAGCGCTGATTAATAGCGTGTCCGCATTAAAAGTGCAGGCGGGTTGGAGAGCGCCGACTGTGCCAGCACCTGTGCTACGCCTTGCGCTTTACCATTTCACTCCCAAGATGGGGAAAACACTTCCTGCCAGTGAGCCAAGCACTAAAAGCAATGGTTTAGTTCTTTGAAGGTTGCATTAACGCAGTGTTTTTCAACCATATTGTCTGGTGTGCCGTGGGAGATTATGTCATTTCACATAATTGGGTTAAAAATATTTTTTGCAAACCGGTAATTATAATCCGTAAATGTGCCGTTGTTGAGTGTCTGTGCTGTCTAGAGCTCGGCAGAGTAACCGTGTAATACTCTTCCATAACAGTAGGTGGCAGCAGGTAGCGAATTGCTTTGTAGATATCGGGAACGACGACAAAGGCTTGCAGGTAAAAAGGTATCTAATCATACTTGCCAACCTTGAGGCCTCCGATTTCGGGAGGGGGGGGCGTGATCGGGGGGGGGGGGGAGGGGGCGTGGTTGGGGCGGGGCTAAGAGGGGAGGAGTATATTTACAGCTAGAATTCACCAAGTCAAGTATTTCATATATATATATATATATATATATATATATATATATATATATATATATATATATATATATATATATATACATATATATATATATATACATATACATGTATATATATATATATATATATATATATATATATATATATATATATATATATACATATATATGTATATATATATATATATATATATACATGTATATGTATATATATATATATATATATATATATATATATATATATATATATATATATATATATATATATATATATATATATATATATATATATAAAAGAAATACTTGAATTTCAGTGTTCATTTATTTACACATATACAGGCCCGGCCCTAACCAATCTGGCGCCCTAGGCAAGATTATAGGTGGCGCCCCCCCACATCGGCAGTGAAGTGTATATACCAGGGGTCGGCAACCCAAAATGTTGAAGGAGCCATATTGGACCAAAAATACAAAAACAAATCTGTCTGGAGCCGCAAAAAATTAAAAGCCATATTACATACAGATAGTGTGTCATGAGATATAAATTGAATTAAGATGACTTAAAGGAAACTAAATGACCTCGAATATAGCTACAGATGAGGCATAATGATGCAATATGTACATATAGCTAGCCTAAATAGCATGTTAGCATCGATTAGCTTGCAGTCATGCAGTGACCAAATATGTCTGATTAGCACTCCACACAAGTCAATAACATCAACAAAACTCACCTCTGTGCATTCATGCACAACGTAAAGAGTCTGGTGGACAAAATGAGACAGAAAAAGAAGTGGCATAAAACACGTCCTAGAAAGTCGGAGAAAGTTATAAATGTAAACAAACTAAGGTGAGTTCAAGGACCGCCAAAATTAGTAGGACAAAACGATGCTCGCCAAATACTGGAATCAGTGAAGCATGTTTAACATAAACAGTGTGATTTATAACAATTAGGGAGGTTTGTGTCATGTTTGTCCTCCTACAGAAACCATATTAAAACAAAGAAGTATATTTTTTTCCCCTCATCTTTTTCCATTTTTCATACATTTTTGAAAAAGCTCCAGAGAGTCACTAGGGCGGCGCTAAAGAGCCGCATGCAGCTCTAGAGCCGCGGGTTGCCGAACCCTGGTATATACTCAAAAGAAACCGAATAGCTTTGTCTTTGACCTTTTTTTTACTTAAAGAAAGCAAATTAACAATCAGAATAGTTAACAAGATAAAAAAAAATATGAATAAATAAATGAATGCAAAAAATAAAAAATGAATATATGAAATACAATTTTTTTTTTACATACATATTGCTTAATTAACATTAATGATGTCCACTTTAACAACTAGGCTTACAACTATACCTAATATATAAAGGGGTGGAAAAGTGACTATTACCTGCAGGGAAAACATTAGCTAACCAGAAGGCAATAACAATGTAAACAAAAAACACCTGCTTAAAAGATCTAATACAAATGTCCCTGAGGAATGTAAGGTGGGAGTACTGTAATTACCTAACGTTACATTATTATTTTCCATAACAATTTAGCCCCCTCCACAATATTAACCCGACGTTAAAACAGAACTAGCTATTTTTTTGATTAGCAATTGCCGAATCATGTAACATTAGCTTAATGCTAAAAAGCCAGGTTACTATCACAATATTTCTATTATATAGGCTATACTTTGCATGTTAATTAACGTGGGATTATTTTTTGTATTTAGAAATAATAGTACCAACTTTTTTTTTTTTCCTCCAACATTTGTGGCACTGGCGTGGCGCCCCCTGATGGACGGCGCCCTTAGCATTTGCCTATACGGCCTATGCCACGGGCCGGCCCTGCACATATACACACACATAACACTCATCTACTCATTGTTGAGTTAAGGGTTGAATTGTCCATCCTTGTTCTATTCTCTGTCACTATTTTTCCAACCATGCTGAACACCCTTTCGCAGGTACCCAGAAAGGATTCGAGTACCACCAAAAAAACTGAATCTCTGAAGACAGTATAAAAATCTGTGTTAAAGGTGTACAAATACTGTTTGTATAATAAGCATGTTATTTTTTACAAATGAGGGTTAAGAGTTCAGTTCTAAAAAAAAAAAGAAAATAATGTGGCTTAAGTACAGTTTTTTAATTGAGCTGCTGCATTTTTTGGTTGGGTTGTTTATTTATTTTGAGTAACTTCTATACATTTCTAAAAGGGGAGGAATGTAATAGTGATCTATGTTTGTCTGTTGCCATCTCCTGGTGAATGTTGGCTATAGCGTACTGGGGTTACTTTTTGGTTGGCCAACGATTTACGCGGTGTTGCGCACCTGACGTCACTCAGGTCCGCATGGAGCTGGAGGGGGCGTGGCTTCCAGCTCCGCCTGAATTTCGGGGGATTTTCGGGAGAAAATTTGTCCCGGGAGGTTTTCGGGAGAGGCGCTGAATTTCGGGAGTCTCCCGGAAAATCCGGGAAGGTTGGCAAGTATGGCTTAAACCAAAAAATAAACAAAAGGCGAGTGCCGCTAAGAAAAGCCATAGAAGCTTAGGGAAGGCTATGCAAAACTAAAACTGAACTGGCTACAAAGTAAACAAAAACAGAATGCTGGACGACAGCAAAGACTTACAGTGTGTGGGGCAGATGGCGTCCACAAAGTACATCCGTAAATGACATGACAATCAACAACAAAATATGAGCATAAGACAACTAAAACATGACACCCGGGAAAACACCAAAAAACTCCAAATAAGTCACGACGTGATGTGACAGTACACCTACATTGAGACGAGCTATAGTGATGCAAGGTTGGTAGGAATGATGTTCGAAATCGGTTCTCCCGGTTGTTCGATAAGAAAAGAACCGATTCCATGGACTCGAATCCCTTTTTATCAAATCAAATCAAATCAAATCAACTTTATTTATAGAGCACATTTAAAATTTACCACAGGGGTAGCCAAAGTGCTGTACAATGAACAGGTTAAAAGATAAAACGAGTACCGAGCAAACACAACACAATACAAACAGAACACGATAAAAAATAAATAATTAAAATAGAATTAATAAAAACATAAAAACATAAAAACAGGATCACAGCAGGTGTATTATGGGGCGCCATTTCAGGATGGATATCACTCAGTGTTAAAAGCCATGGAATAAAAGTATGTTTTTAAGAGAGATTTAAAAACAGGAAGAGAGGAGGCTTGTCTAACACTCAGGGGTAGGTCGTTCCAGAGCTTGGGAGCAGCAACGGCGAAAGCTCTGTCACCTCTAAGCTTCAGCCTTGTGTCAGGGACCGTCAACAGCAGCTGATCGGCTGATCTTAAGGATCGGGTGGGGCAGTAAGGCTGAAGGAGGTCGGAGAGATAGGTTGGCGCGAGGTTGTTTAGACATTTAAAAACAAATAAAAGGAGTTTAAAATGTATTCGGTAACGCACAGGGAGCCAGTGAAGGGACGCTAAAATAGGGGTGATGTGCTCACGTCTGCGGGTCTGTGTTAGCAGACGAGCAGCAGAGTTCTGCACGAGCTGCAGGCGGGCGAGGGAGGCCTGGCTAATGCCAACATACAGGGCATTGCAGTAGTCAAGACGAGTCGAGATAAAAGCGTGGATTAATTTCTCAAGATCATGTCTTGATAGAAGCGGTTTCACTTTCGCTATTTGGCGTAATTGATAAAAGCTTTTTTGAACGACGCTGCTGATTTGTTTTTCGAATTTAAAATCTGAGTCAAACTTTACCCCCAGGTTTGTGACAGAGTCGCTGAGATACGGGGTCAGAGTGCCGAGGTCAACGTTGGGGGAGGGAGAGCGACTTGGACCGAACAACATAACTTCTGTTTTATCTTCATTTAGGCTCAGGAAGTTAGCTGAAAGCCAGACTTTGATGTCGTGCAGGCAGTCAATAAGACGTTGAACCGTGTTATTTTGTGCCATGGGAAAATAAATCTGGCAATCATCGGCATAAAAATGAAATGCAATACTGTACTTCCTAAAAATAGAACCAAGGGGGAGAAGGTAAAGTGCAAATAAAATTGGGGCAAGGATTGAGCCCTGGGGGACCCCATGTGGTAAAGGAGCTGTGGACGACATAAAACTGTCTACTTTTACACAAAAACTCCTGTCGGTTAGGTACGACCGGAACCAGTTGAGGGCGGCGCCCTTAATGCCCACACAGTTCTCAAGACGAGTGATTAAGGTGGCGTGGTCGACGGTGTCGAACGCAGCAGACAGATCTAAAAGCACCAGGACAACATATTTACCAGAATCAGTGGACAGGAGGACATCGTTAAAAACTTTTAGAAGCGCTGACTCTGTGCTGTGGAGGGCTTTAAAACCGGACTGGAACAGCTCAGTGATACCATTATCCTCTAAGAAGGGCAACAACTGACTGTAGACAACCTTCTCTAATATTTTGGAAATGTATGGAAGATTAGAGATAGGTCTGAAGTTAGAGAGGAGAGAGGGGTCGAGGCTGGGTTTTTTAAGTAGAGGTCGTACCACTGCATGTTTAAACTCTACTGGAACTATTCCAGAAGAGAGGCTACTATTGATAATGTTAAGGACACTTGGTCCAATAGTAGCAAGTACCTCCTTAAACAGGCGAGGTGGGAGGGCATCTGCAGGAGAACCAGAGGGCTTCATATGACTAACTGTGTCACTTAAAAAAGAAAAGGACACCGGCTCAAACTGATGGAAAACAGAAGAGAAATGCAGGGGAACAGAAGGGTCATATGAAGGCTGAGATAGACTGGCTCTAGTTGACACAATTTTGTCAGTGAAAAAATGGAGACAATTTTCACAGAATTCAAAAGAAGCATCAAAACCAGCAGATTTGGGAGCATCAATGACAGTGTTAATAGTTTTAAACAGAACTCTGGGGTTGTTACAGTTAGAAGATATAATCTGAGATAGATATATATTCATTTCTGCTTTTACAGTCATCTGAAAGGAAAACAGGCTTTCTTTAAAAATGGCAAAGGACACATGCAGCCTGTCTTTTTTCCATTTTCTCTCTGCTCTTCTACATACGCGCCTGGCAGCCCGAGTGACGTCATTCAACCAGGGCTGAGGCGTGGTTTTAGCGCGGCGGCATTTGAAAGGCGCGATCGTGTCCAGTGTTTGTAAGCAGATAGAGTTGAACCCAGAAACCAACTCTTCAGTATTCAGACACACAGATGCTGCAGAATTATCATCACAAAGAGTCGAAAAAATAGAGGAGAACCGAGCAGGAGACGAAGAATTAAACATGCGAGAGCGTTGGGGCGGTGCGCACAATTTAACTGGACACTGCGTGGCAATATCAAACAGGATCGGCATGTGATCAGAGAACACAGCGTCGCAAATGTCCAAATTAAAAACACACAAACCATACGAGAGCACTAAATCGAGTGTATGCCCGCGTTCATGTGTAGAACCACACACAGACTGTACAAAGTTAAATGAGTCGATTATATTCAGGAAGCTCCTGGAAAGCGGCTCATCTGGACAGCAGGTGTGAATATTAAAATCACCCACAATAAGGACACGATCATATTTGGGCAGGATTTCAGCCAGAAATTCAGAAAAGTCAGTTATAAAGTCTTTGTGGTACTTGGGTGGTCGATAGATGACGGCACACAGGACGACATCAGAAAGACCCAGTTCAAACATGCACAGTTCGAAGCTTGAAAAGGAGGATTGTAGGCGGATCTGACGGCATTTAAAGTCATTTTTAAAAACGACTGCTAATCCTCCTCCTTTTCGACCGGACGGCCGTGGGGAATTAAAGTAGGAACACTCCGGAGGCAGAAGTTCATTAAGAGGGGCGGACTCACCGGCTCTCAGCCATGTCTCCGTCACACAGAGGAAGTCCAGTCCGCGGGAAGTGAAGAAATCCTTCAGGATAAAAGTTTTGTTTGTCAAAGATCTTGCGTTCACAAGACCGAACCTGGCGGGGGCCAGCACGTCCAAGGCCGCAATTAATCCGGGTGGGGCCCGACACACAGCCCGCAGGTGGCGGTGATCCACCCCGCGCCTCCGGGGGCGGGGACAGCAGGAGCGACGACGGCAAGCTTCTTCCTCCAAACCAACGATAGGAACCAGCCAGGAGCCGATCGGATCGAGCGAGCGTGGGTGCAGGAGGAGACCGGATACCGCACCATTCCTCCTTCGGGGAGCCACGGGAAGCCGGGCCAGGAGTGCCCTAACTTTCACCAGCTGGCCGCCACGTTTACCGCGGCGCCGGAGACGCTTCCGCCGGGGGAGAGGAGCCAGGGGGCGGGAAAGGAAGGCAGGAATCCGGCCAGGTGAAAAAGCTGACTGGGACGTCGAAAAACCAACGTCGAAGTTGATCATATCAGTGGGAGAGGGGCAAAGATCCAACAGTGTTTGGCGGTCATACACAAGCAGTGAGCTGACAGAAACGAAAATAGACGCAAAAAACACAAAAACGAACAGAGCTGACAGCGAGAGACGGCAGGCCAAAGCACATACTGGCGCCATCTTGCATCGGGGCGTGGCAAAACAAAAATGAACCGGTTCCCGCTATCGAGGCTATCGAGGCCACTATAGTAAAGAAAAAGAGTTGGTTCTTTATTCGAATCCCTGGGAACGAATCCCTTCCCACGCACAGGAAATGCCCTGTGAGACCTGCAATGTTATGCCCATTTGATTGTAGACTCTTACTGACACCTTGTGGCGATGTGGAAATACTACGTGTCATTAGTTTGGGCACTTCCGGGTTGAGACAATTGAGAAGTAGACAAGTTGTGTTAGCTCTTACAAGCCTTGGAAAAGATAAGTCTGTAAGTAAACTGTTTAACTTGTTTATGTAACTCAATGTTAAGGTGGAAAGTTTGATACTAAGATGTTTATTGAAAAACGATTTTTGTGCACTGTTTCAATGGATGTTTTGAGGACTTAAAATGGCTGCCAGTCGTGTATTTCCACCATCGAAATAGTTTCAACACTCAGAAGTATTTGTTTGATGATAGTACTGTATATTTGTGTGAAGCTAATATTTACATATTGTGTATTACATTCCATTATGTTAATTCAATCACATAGCTTATACATTTGTCATTGTGTGTATTTCAGTAAAAAAAAAAAAAAAAGTAAAGATAGGAAAAGACAAAGCAAGATCAACAACAATAAAGAGCCTAAATGGATTAATCTGCTATGGATTGTTTGTGAAGTGAAGTGAAGTGAATTATATTTATATAGCGCTTTTTCTCTAGTGACTCAAAGAGCTTTTACATAGTGAAACCCAATATCTAAGTTACATTTAAACCAGTGTGGGTGGCACTGGGGGCAGGTGGGTAAAGTGTCTTGCCCAAGGACACAACGGCAGTGACGAGCGGGGATCGAACCTGGGACCCTCAAGTTGCTGGCACGGCCACTCTACCAACCAAGCTATACCGCCCCAACTAACCATTTGCCAAGCTGTATAAGCTCAACACGTATAGTGAGGACAGAACAGGCAATATGCAATTATTGCCAGGCTTCACTCTCATGTAAGGGGGTAAGAATTGTTGATTGATGACTGTGGTGTTCTTAGTGTCATAGTGTGTGTAGTTAGTATGTTCCAATAGCAGCAGAAGTGCACTTTTTGGAGAGCTGTATTATTTTCAGTTTTGTGCCCAAGGGACTGATTTTATTTAACACTATATTATTATTTATACACCTATAGTGATCACAGAGACAGGTTGTTTTTGTGTTACTGTATATATTTGTTTTTCTGAAAAATCCCACTTAATATACTGTCGGAGGCAGATATTTACATATATCCGAATTGAAGTGTTACTTCTTTTATTTCATAATCATATTACAAAACAGCTGGTGTTTTTCTTCCAATTGTGGTCTTTTGGTTGTCTGCAAAAAACTGTGTGCTTAACCTTGAGTGAGGAATGTAAGAAAGAGAGATAATGGGCATGTGTTTTGGCTGGAGAGACAAGACTGCGAGGGTGGGAGGAAGAGAGACTTAAGAGGGGAGAGGGTTTTTCGGGGGGGGGGGGGGGGGGGGGGGGGCAGACCATCTTGAATGTTCTATGCTGGACTGGTCTCAATGTATATGCAAAGCTTTGCAAATATATTACAAAATACCTATTCTGTCTCTGGTGGTTTTTCTACTCAGCTTTAAGTGTCGTAAAGAGCTTGGGAGCGACTTGTGACTTGAATTCCCTGGGAGGAACAACTGGTCCAAAACGCAACAATACTTTGGGTAACAACAGTCAATATTTTTTGTTTTTTTTTAGGGGGGTAACAGTCAATATTTATTTATTTTTAGTAATTTTTTTCCTTATAAAATAAAAGTGAGCTTTTGTTAAACCAAATATTGTTTTTTTTTCCATATACAACAACCTATCTGGACTTGATAAGAGAATCGATAAGGAATCGGTTCGATAAGAGGATTCGATAATAGGCTCGAACTCGATAATTTTGTCATGTCTGTGTAATCATGTTTTGTTTAGTTATTGGACTCTTTAGTTTCTGGCTTTTCACTCCCTTGTCTTGTTTCCATGATTACCCATTAGTTTAACCTGTTCCACGTTTGGACTCATTGTGCACTCTTGTTTGTCACCATAGCAAGCCATTAGTTTTCACCTGTCACGTCACGCACCTGTTTCACGTTTTGAGTCACGTACCTGTTTTCGTTAATCATGTCTGTAGTATTTAAGTTCATTGTTTTCAGTTTGTCTTTCTGGTGACATCCCACATTTATGCTCTGCACATTTCTGACACTTTTTTCATGTCCATCGTTCACGCTGCTCCTTTTGTCCATGCCAAGTAAGTTTTGTTTATTAATGCCACAGTTAGTGGTTTTTTGTTGTTCATAGTTTCTGCCTTTGTGCAAGTATTTGTTTTCATAGCCAAGTTGTTTCTCCGCCACTGTGCGCGCTTTTCGTTTGTACCTTTTTTGATAAGTTTAAATAAACATGTTCCACAGTCAATATTTATTTATTTTTAGTTATTTTTTTCCTTATAAAATAAAAGTGAGCTTTTGTTAAACCAAATATTGTGTTTTTTCCCATATACAACAACCTATCTGGACTCGATAAGAGAATCGATAAGGAATCGGTTCGATAAGAGGATTCGATAATGGGCTCGAACTCGATCATTTCTTATCAAAACAATTGCGAGAAGGACTTTTTATTGTCAATATCGGCTGCTGAGTTTAATTTTTTTTAATGTTTTCTGCTGGTGGTGTGCCTCAGAATTTTTTCACTTGAAAAAAATGTGCCTCGGCTCAGAAAAGGTTGAAAAACACCGCATTAACGTACATGTCCGAAAAGGAGTCGAAATAATCTGATTTGTATATAGTCCAACCCCTTGTGTTCACCTACGTGTCGCAGGTTACCCTCAAATGTAAATATAGACATAGGATGACAGGTAAGGAAGCCAAGAGCCTATAAAACAAGGCCGGCGGGGTAGTTCTATTTTTTTATTTTTTTTTTACGGGGGGAAATTATTTAGGCATGAACAGTAATACCCTCCATTAAATTTTATGAACTCAATTACATCGAGAAGGCTGACTTTTCGCGGTGACGCCGCGCTCACCTCTGCACATGGACAAGACACAAACCTGTGGATGTGTGGCTAAAAAAAAAAATCCCCCCAAAAGGATACTTCACTGGTTCATTTCTCTTGCATGTTTGTCACCAACAAAAAAACAAAAAAACATGAGGTTCATTTAAGGCAGGCCTAGGCCTCGAGGGGCCAAATAAAAAAAAAAAAAAAAGTGTCTGGGGGCCGGTATATCTACTTTTAGGAACACTAATACAAACCCTGTTTCCATATGAATTGGGAAATTGTGTTAGATGTAAATATAAACGAGCCATATTCAATTGAATGCACTACAAAGACAACATATTTGATGTTCAAACTTTTGCAAATAATAATTAACTTAGAATTTCATGGCTGCAACACGTGCCAAAGTAGTTGGGAAAGGGCATGTTCACCACTGTGTTACATGGCCTTTCCTTTTAACAACACTCAGTAAACGTTTGGGAACTGAGGAGACACATTTTTGAAGCTTCTCAGGTGGAATTCTTTCCCATTCTTGCTTGATGTACAGCTTAAGTTGTTCAACAGTCCGGGGGTCTCCCTTCTGCTATTTTAGGCTTCATAATGTGCCACACAAGTTCAATGGGAGACAGGTCTGGAGTACAGGCAGGCCAGTCTAGTACCCGCACTCTTTTACTATGAAGCCACGTTGATGTAACACGTGACTGCTGAAATAAGCAGGGGCGTCCATGGTAACGTTGCTTGTATGGCAACATATGTTGCTCCAAAACCTGTATGTACCTTTCAGCATTAATGGTGCCTTCACAGATGTGTAAGTTACCCATGTCTTGGGCACTAATACACCCCCATACCATCACACATGCTGGCTTTTCAACTTTGTCCCTATAACAATCCGGATGATGTTTCCTCTTTGGTCCGGAGGATACAACGTCCACAGTTTGAAATGTGGACTCGTCAGACCACAGAACACTTTTCCACATTGTATCAGTCCATCTTAGATGAGCTCAGGCCCAGCGAAGCCGACGGCGTTTCTGGGTGTTGTTGATAAACGGTTTTCGCTTTGCATAGGAGAGTTTTAACTTGCACTTGCAGATGAAGCGACCAACTGTAGTTACTGACAGTGGGTTTCTGAAGTGTTCCTGAGCCCATGAGGTGATATCCTTTACACACTGATGTCGCTTGTTGATGCCGTACCGCCTGAGGGATCGAAGGTCACGAGCATAGCTGCTTACGTGCAGTGATTTCTCCAGATTATCTGAACCCTTTGATGATATTACGGAGCGTAGATGGTGAAATCCCTAACTTCCTTGCAATAGCTGGTTGAGAAAGGTTTTTCTTAAACTGTTCAACAATTTGATTTGTTGACAAAGTGGTGACCCTTACCCCATCCTTGTTTGTGAATGACTGAGCATTTTATGGAATCTACTTTTATACCCAATCATGGCACCCACCTGTTCCCAATTTGCCTGTTCACCTGTGGGATGTTCCAAATAAGTGTTTGATGAGCATTCTTCAACTTTTTTAGTATTTATTGCCACCTTTCCCAACTTCTTTGTCACGTGTTGCTGGCATCAAATTCTTAAGTTAATGATTATTTGCAAAAAAAAAAAGTTGATCAGTTTAAACATCAAATATGTTAGCATATTCAACTGAATATGGGTTGAAAATGATTTGCAAATCATTGTATTCCGTTTATATTTACATCTAACACAATTTCCCAACTCATATGGAAACGGGGTTTGTACAAAACCTCACAATAAACAGAATGGAATTTTAATTTTTTTTTACCGAATGAGACATCTAAAATGTACATGAAAATAACAAGCTTCACCTGGTGGTACGCTACTTGATTTAAGTGCAGTGTTTTATACCCCTATATTCAAACACAGTGTTACCGTTCAAACAGTGTGTAATGTTACAGTGGCCAAAAATATTAAATGTACCTGTTAAATAAAACCACTGCCTTGTTTTTAATGAATACTTAGGCCTACTACGCTGCTGTACATTCACGTTGCTCGTTATGGTGGTACTTGGAGAGCCACATGTTTTCTACATGGGTATATATCTTTTATTATTGAATGTATAATGGAAACAAGCCTTTTGTCTTTTTGTGCCATCCATTTGCCTTTTTAAAGCATTACATGGATTCAATTGTTTAAGATGTCAATAAACCTCTCAATGAATCAATCAATGGTGAACAAACATTTGAGAACCACTGCACTAACCTGTTTATTATCAAATATCTGGAATAGACTTATGCTGTCTTTAAGTTGAAGCGGAGTCAGAATAATAATAATAATAGTAATACATTTAATTTCATAGTGTCTTTCAGGAAACTCAAGGTCGCTTTACAACAATAGAAAATACAATAAAAACCAAGGCATATAAATAAACAACACGATATGATAAAAATAGGGCAAGGCTATTTTTTGTAAGTTAGACGGAGGAAGCAGACCGGAACAGGTGTGTTTTGAGTTTAGATGTGAAGGTGGGCAGAGAGTCGCAGTTACGGAGGTCAAGCGGTAGGTTGTTCTCGAGCTGGGGAGCAGAGCGACTGAAGTGAACAAAATAATTCACTATAAACTCATAACGCAGCGAGTATAATGATGCGGACACGTTTGTTACTGGACACTTTCTAATACACCTTTGCCTTGGAGATTTTGTAAGAGTAAGTAGTATGCAAGTATGATGATTTGATACTTGTTTATATTGACAAATGTGCTGTTTGATACTGCAATATTGTTCAATTCATCATTACAGATGTCTAGCTCGAATGCTATCGTGTGCTTAGCTGTTGTGTAGCTGCTAGCTCTAAATGACTTGACTAAACTAGAAGAAAAGACCAACCTTTTCGATGTTGACTGTCCAGGTTTGCACAGGTAAACACGCTGCAGGACTGTATCGGACATGGTAGAGGCAAGACGATAAAATCTGATACATGTTTTTTCAATTGATATCGGGCCGATATCACTATCGGTTCAGAATTCCAAACCAAAAATGGTGCCTGTTGGGTTTCCTTCTATTTTTTACCAGCTTAGATTGCACCGAAAGCTTCTAAAATAGACTTATTTTCCTGCCGAGCAAACGCGACAAGTTTGATGCGGACACGTTTGTTACTGGACACTTCCTAATACACCTTTGCCTTGGAGACTTTGTATGAGTAAGTAATATGCAACTATGATGATTTGACACTTGTTTATAATGACACGTGCTGTTTGACACTGCGATATTGTTCAATTCATCATTACAGATGTCTAGCTCGGATGATATCGTGTGCTTAGCTGTTGTGTAGCTGCTAGCTCTAAATGACTTGACTAAACTAGAAGAAAAGACCAACCTTTTCGATGTTGACTGTCCAGGTTCGCACAGGTAGACACGCTGCAGGACTGTATCGGACATTTTAGATGCAAGCCAATAAAATGTGATACATGTTTTTTTAATTGATATCGGGCCGATATCACTATCAGATCAGAATTCCAAACCAAAATGGTGCTTGTTGGGTTTCCTTCTATTTTTTACCAGCTCAGATTGCACCGAAAGCTTCTAAAATAGACTTATTTTCCTGCCGAGCAAACGCGACACGTTTGATGCGGACACGTTTGTTACTGGACACTTTCTAATACACCTTTGCCTTGGAGACTTTGTATGAGTAAGTAATATGCAACTATGATGATTTGACACTTGTTTATAATGACACGTGCTGTTTGACACTGCGATATTGTTCAATTCATCATTACAGATGTCTAGCTCGAATGCTATCGTGTGCTTAGCTGTTGTGTAGCTGCTAGCTCTAAATGACTTGACTAAACTAGAAGAAAAGACCAACCTTTTCGATGTTGACTGTCCAGGTTTGCACAGGTAAACACGCTGCAGGACTGTATCGGACATGGTAGAGGCAAGACGATAAAATCTGATACATGTTTTTTCAATTGATATCGGGCCGATATCACTATCGGATCAGAATTCCAAACCAAAATGGTGCTTGTTGGGTTTCCTTCTATTTTTTACCAGCTCAGATTGCACCAAAAGCTTCTAAAATAGACTTATTTTCCTGCCGAGCAAACGCGACACGTTTGATGCAGACACGTTTGTTACTGGACACTTTCTAATACACCTTTGCCTTGGAGACTTTGTATGAGTAAGTAATATGCAACTATAATGATTTGACACTTGTTTATAATGACACGTGCTGTTTGACACTGCGATATTGTTCAATTCATCATTACAGATGTCTAGCTCGGATGATATCGTGTGCTTAGCTGTTGTGTAGCTGCTAGCTCTAAATGATTTGAGTAAACTAGAAGAAAAGACCAACCTTTTCGATGTTGACTGTCCAGGTTCGCACAGGTAGACACGCTGCAGGACTGTATCGGACATTTTAGATGCAAGCCGATAAAATCTGATACATGTTTTTTCAACTGATATCGGGCCGATATCACTATCGGTTCAGAATTCCAAACCAAAAATGGTGCCTGTTGGGTTTCCTTCTATTTTTTACCAGCTCAGATTGCACCAAAAGCTTCTAAAATAGACTTATTATGAAAAGACAACAATGTCGGAGTGATGTAATAAACGCTCGCTTCGATGATATTTGACAGTACTTCCATGGTTGTTCAGTTCCGAGTACAAAACAAAGTATGTGCCGGATGAACGCTCCCGTATGAATCCCGCCGAGAACCAGCTTGCCCTTGACAGTGAGAATCAACCCTGTGAGTTTTAGCATGGGGCCCATTCAGCATCAAAACACGTCGCCACTTTTTTTTTTTTTTTTTCCCACCAGCGGCTACAGTTCAGGAATCCCGGATGAAACAAACACGGCCTGCCGGAGGCGAGGATGGAGGGCTGGAAGGGCAAAAAAATAAAAGCCAAAGAAAAAAAAACAGAAGTAGTCACCTCAGGGAGAATAAGGCGGGGTCGAGGAAAGGTGGCGAGATTGTAAGAGAAAAGTACTGGCGAATGATACAGCACTGAAATATCATTTCTTAATCGCCGATCCGCGGGGAGTAAATCAAAACATGTTTGACGTGTTTCATTTGTGGAGCTTATGCCATACTTGCCAACTTTGAGACCTCCGAATTCGGGAGATTTGGTGGGCGGGGCCGGGGGGACGGGTTAAGGGGGAGGAGTATATTTATAGCTAGAATTCACTGAAATTCAAGTATTTCTTATATATATATATATATATATATATATATATATATATATATATATATATATATATATATATATAACTCAAATAAATACTTGACTTTCAGTGAATTCTAGCTATACAGGTAAAAGCCAGTAAATTAGAATATTTTGAAAAACTTGATTTATTTCAGTAATTGCATTCAAAAGGTGTAACTTGTACATTATATTTATTCATTGCACACAGACTGATGCATTCAAATGTTTATTTCATTTAATTTTGATGATTTGAAGTGGCAACAAATGAAAATCCAAAATTCCGTGTGTCACAAAATTAGAATATTACTTAAGGCTAATACAAAAAAGGGATTTTTAGAAATGTTGGCCAACTGAAAAGTATGAAAATGAAAAATATGAGCATGTACAATACTCAATACTTGGTTGGAGCTCCTTTTGCCTCAATTACTGCGTTAATGCGGCGTGGCATGGAGTCCATGAGTTTCTGGCACTGCTCAGGTGTTATGAGAGCCCAGGTTGCTCTGATAGTGGCCTTCAACTCTTCTGCGTTTTTGGGTCTGGCATTCTGCATCTTCCTTTTCACAATACCCCACAGATTTTCTATGGGGCTAAGGTCAGGGGAGTTGGCGGGCCAATTTAGAACAGAAATACCATGGTCCGTAAACCAGGCACGGGTAGATTTTGCGCTGTGTGCAGGCGCCAAGTCCTGTTGGAACTTGAAATCTCCATCTCCATAGAGCAGGTCAGCAGCAGGAAGCATGAAGTGCTCTAAAACTTGCTGGTAGACGGCTGCGTTGACCCTGGATCTCAGGAAACAGAGTGGACCGACACCAGCAGATGACATGGCACCTCAAACCATCACCCAACCATGCAAAGTTTGCATTTCCTTTGGAAATCGAAGTCCCAGAGTCTGGAGGAAGACAGGAGAGGCACAGGATCCACGTTGCCTGAAGTCTAGTGTAAAGTTTCCACCATCAGTGATGGTTTGGGGTGCCATGTCATCTGCTGGTGTCGGTCCACTTTGTTTCCTGAGATCCAAGGTCAACGCAGCCGTCTACCAGCAAGTTTTAGAGCACTTCATGCTTCCTGCTGCTGACCTGCTCTATGGAGATGGAGATTTCAAGTTCCAACAGGACTTGGCGCCTGCACACAGCGCAAAATCTACCCGTGCCTGGTTTACGGACCATGGTATTTCTGTTCTAAATTGGCCCGCCAACTCCCCTGACCTTAGCCCCATAGAAAATCTGTGGGGTATTGTGAAAAGGAAGATGCAGAATGCCAGACCCAAAAACGCAGAAGAGTTGAAGGCCACTATCAGAGCAACCTGGGCTCTCATAACACCTGAACAGTGCCAGAAACTCATCGACTCCATGCCACGCCGCATTAACGCAGTAATTGAGGCAAAAGGAGCTCCAACCAAGTATTGAGTATTGTACATGCTCATATTTTTCATTTTCATACTTTTCAGTTGGCCAACATTTCTAAAAATCCCTTTTTTGTATTAGCCTTAAGTAATATTCTAATTTTGTGACACACGGAATTTTGGATTTTCATTTGTTGCCACTTCAAATCATCAAAATTAAATGAAATAAACATTTGAATGCATCAGTCTGTGTGCAATGAATAAATATAATGTACAAGTTACACCTTTTGAATGCAATTACTGAAATAAATCAAGTTTTTCAAAATATTCTAATTTACTGGCTTTTACCTGTATATACCTTATTTCCTTGAATTGGCGCCGGGGCGCTAATTATTTTAAAACCTCTTCTCAATTCTGGCGGGAACTCTCATTCAACCCTTTTTCGATTACGCATGCACCTCCTGGTACCCTAGCACCTCCAAAACCCTCATATCTAGACTCCAAACATCCCAGAACAAGCTAGTGAGGTTACTTCTAGACCTCCACCCCAGATCACACCTTGCTCCTACCCACTTCTCCCAAGTGGGCTGGCTCAGGGTGGAGGACAGAGTAAAACAACTTGCACTGAGCCTGGTCCATAAAAACCGCTACACCTCCCTGATACCGAAGCACATGTCAAACTACTTCCATAATGTAAATGACCGCCTGTTACGTTCCACGTAGTGGTGGTTTGTTTGTTTTGTGTTTCTTCTTCTATTTGTTTGTACAGGTCACACTCATTCACTGCCTCTGCTGCCAATCAACCGGTTCCTGTTCCCAGCTGCTCCTCATTTCACCTGTTAATCAGCCAGCCAATCCCGGACCACCATTCATCCTCCCAGCCTGTTTAAAATCACCTGCTCACCACTGGATCAAGGTGGATTCTTTTTCTGACATGCTGTGAGGAACTTTGAGAGGCGCTACTTTGTCTTTGGCGCTATCTTGTTTGGTAATCATTTTTGTTAAGCTTTTTGCTACACTTGTACCACCTGTTGTTTTTTTTTTGTCTTCATTTTTCTTGACCTTTGAACTTTTGTAAGTATCTGTAGCCTAGTCTTGGGAAAGGTTAGACAGAGGCCTCTATACACTACACATGTAGGATTTGTTTGTGTATAGAGACACCAGGCTTAGTGGTGGCTGTCACCCTTGTATGTTTTGGACCCCCTCTTTGGCTAGAGTAGATAGGTAGGTTTTTGGTTTGTGCTAATTAAATAGCTTCAGTTAGTCAGCTTACCTTTTCTTTTCTAGAGGTGTATTTTGATATGTTTTGTTCATTTCTTTGACAGCACCTGTATTCCCAAGCTAGGCTAGTGTTGGGTCTTGTTGTAACCCCCCCTGGTTACTTTTCAAAAACACTAGTTTTTGTTTTCAATTCTTGGCTTCGGTGTCTTTTTTACAACTCATTTGGTTTATACACTTTTATGTTACGTTCCCCTATAGTCCCTAGACGCTGAGCCATCAGGGAACGTAACATAAATTGGGGGCTTGTCCGGGAGTTGAACCCGGGACCTCTCGCACCCGAAGCGAGAATCATACGACTAGACCAACTAGCCCCTACAACATAACCACAACACCAGGGGGAGCTCCACAAACCACGTTAAACCCAGATTCCGATCTAACAAAGGTCTTAACTCATTCTCCTTCTATGCCACGTCAATATGGAATGCACTACCAACAGGTGTAAAAGAAAGTGCATCTCTATCCTCCTTCAAAACCGCACTAAAAGAACACCTACAGACAACTACAACCCTAGACTAACATCCTCCCCCCACCACATCCCACCTCCCCGGATTGTAAATAATCAAATCTAAATAATCAAACGTATATACTTGTTCTTATGCTTTCTGAGCTCACTATGTTCACTGCTCGCTGTACATATCCTACCAAGTCAGACCTACACTGTTTCAATGTCCATTTCTCAGATGATATTATTGTTGATGACTGAAGTGCTGATATCAACTAAACCTAACCTCCACATCCCACCCCCCGGATTGTAAATAACGTAAATAATTCAATGTATATGCTCTGATTATTAACTTGTATGATGACTGTATTATGCTGATAGTATATATTTGTACCATGAATTGATTAACGTGGACTCCGACTTAAACAAGTTGAAAAACTTATTGGGGTGTTACCATTTAGTGGTCAATTGCACGGAATATGTACTGTACTGTGCAATCTACTAATAAAAGTCTCAATCAATCAATCAAAAACAGATTTTTACATGTGAGAATGTCTCGTTGTCTCTCATATTCGTATTGTGAACGATAGGCAAAATTCCCCGAAAAAGTGTGGTTACCCTTTAAAAGTTAATTGTAATATTTTTGGGGGGAATTTTACTATTATTTTGCAACCCTGATAAACCCGTCTCTAAATAATAATTGTGATTTCTAGCAAGAGTTATCTGCTTTGTTGCCAGGCAGCCTTCTGCCAGAAACAGAATTTGGTACGGTTTGGTAGAAGTTACGCACTTTCCCAAGAAGCCATTGACATCAGCAAATTTGGCAAACAGTCCTACGATCCGAGGACGACGAGCCCGTGGTTTGGCGCTAAGTTTTTTACCGATAACCACGTTCCTGTTTGCCTGGACAGTGTTGGCTAGACAGCAGTGTAATGCAGTCCTTGTCGAGAGATTATGTTCCTTCACTGAATCCATCAGTGGCTCTAAGTCCTCCCCCCCAGTGTCCCGCTGTTTAATCCCAGTTCTCATAGGTCAATTTGACTGACACCGGACCAATTGGTCCTTGCGGCTTGTCTGCGAGAGACCCGCCGGGCAGCAATCCGGGCCGACCTCACGCTGGGCATGCGCCTGGTCTCCAAGCTGGCACGCGAAGAGAGACGGCAGCTTAAGTCCTTATTAGACAGGGTTTTGCGTCCAAACAAATAAACCACTTATTAAGACAACACTATCTGGAGGAACTAAACAGGAGATTAAAGTCGCATCCCATTATACCGACCCTCATTGGGAGCTTCTCCATAACCTTTTCCAATCCAATCACCCTTGCTGATAACCGCTAAGGAGTGTAAAACATGTCTTTCCTCTTATCGTGGAGGCTTTTTTCCACCTTAAAGGGCTAAACACATAATTCTGTCAACCCATCTGCCATTCATACCAATGAGCTAGCATACCGGGGCGGTATGTCCTTCAATCTCGGGTCCTCGAGGGTTCTGCGAAGGATCTTAAATGTTCTCAATATTACACTCTTCAGATGTTGTACCTGGTATCTGTTGGAGCCATCCACCAATCTTAGGGGGTTACTGACCCGATCACTACTGGCACCACTGCAGTATTCACACATCATTTTTCTACAGCTCTTTCTTCAGCCCTTGGGATTTCTCCAGTTTTTCCAGATGTTATCCCTTGGAACTGGTATGCATCTATCATGGGTGGGAGGACAGTGGCTAACACAACCAGTGTACTTGGTACAGGGGACCAACGTAACCACCCAGGTCCCCATGGGCAAGACCCAAGTCTCTATGGGCAAGACCTTTTGCGCCAAAGGTGAGCAACAAAACAACTGATCTCAGGCGGGAAAGCAGCAGGGTTGGAATCACATATATCCCATCCATCTTCTTCCGCTTATCCGAGGTCGGGTCGCGGGGGCAGCAGCCTAAGCAGGGAAGCCCAGACTTCCCTCTCCCCAGCCACTTCGTCCAGCTCTTCCTGTGGGACCCCGAGGCGTTCCCAGGCCAGCCGGGAGACATAGTCTTCCCAACGTGTCCTGGGTCTTCCCCGCGGCCTCCTACCGGTCGGACGTGCCCTAAACACCTCCCTCGGGAGGCGTTCGGGTGGCATCCTGACCAGATGCCCGAACCACCTCATCTGGCTCCTCTCGATGTGGAGGAGCAGCGGCTTTACTTTGAGCTCCCCCCGGATGGCAGAGCTTCTCACCCTATCTCTAAGGGAGAGCCCCGCCACCCGGCGGAGGAAACTCATTTCGGCCGCTTGTACCCGTGATCTTGTTCTTTCGGTCATAACCCAAAGCTCATGACCATAGGTGAGGATGGGAACGTAGATCGACCGGTAAATTGAGAGCTTTGCCTTCCGGCTCAGCTCCTTCTTCACCACAATGGATCGATACAGCGTCCGCATTACTGAAGACGCCGCACCGATCCGCCTGTCGATCTCACGATCCACTCTTCCCTCACTCGTGAACAAGACTCCGAGGTAATTGAACTCCTCCACTTGGGGCAAGATCTCCTCCCCAACCCGGAGATGGCACTCCACCCTTTTCCGGGCGAGAACCATGGACTCGGACTTGGAGGTGGAGTCACATATATGTTAGTGATATATCTTTAAGCGATCACATGACTTCGGATTGTGTTATACTTTGTATGCAACTTCCCTTTAGCCACACCCTCACTGACGTTATTTATTTAACTCCAGGTGTTGACTTTCCAAAATACCAGATTTAAGGTAGGCACATCAAAGCACCGAAGGGAAAGACGCAAAATGCGAAAATTGCTTTTATGAAACCGAAAATAAATTTTTGGGACTTTAATGAGACTTTTGGGGTTTTGGCGTTTGCGTGTTGCGTGACAGGAAAAACAGTGTTTCTTTCATGCCCCAAATTTGCTTTGAACTAACTGAAAGTAGACTTTTCGGAAAACATTCCGTGTTTTGACGTTTACACATTGACAGTGATTCGTTCATTTCCAAATTGTGCGTACTCAAGTAAAAGTAAACTTTTTTGGCAAAGTCTGAGACTATTCGTGTTTTTACGTTTATACGTTCATGACAACACAGAGTTTCGTTCAAGTATCTATTTCACTTATCTAACTTAAAGTAGACTTTTCCAGAAACTTACAAGGGTTGAGGCTTTTCGGGTTTTGACCTTTATACGTTGACGTGAAGACACTGTTTCGTTCAAGTAGACAATTCACCTAACTAACTAAATGTAGACTTTTCGTAAAACTGACAATTGTTGAGACTTTGGGTTTTGACCTTAACACGTTTACGTGAAGAATGTTTTGTTCAAGTACTTATCTAACTAAAAGTAGACTTTTCATAAAACTGACGTGGGTTGAGACTTTTTGGATATTTACGATTACACGTTGGCATGAAAACACTGTTTCGTTCAATTTCACATTGCAATTATCTAACTAAAAATACACTTTTTGGTAAACCGACGAAGATTACGACTTTTGTGTTCATCTATTTAAAAGCAGACTTTTTCTACAACTGACCAGGGTTGAGACTTTTCGAGTTTTGATGTTTACGCTAAGACTGTTTCGTTCAATTTCACATTGCCATTATCCAACTAAAAGTAAACTTTTAGTTAGATAATTAATCTAATTAAAAGCAGACTTTTTCTAGAACTGACCAGGGTTGAGACTTTTCGAGTTTTGATGTTTACGCTAAGACTGTTTCGTTCAATTTCACATTGCCATTATCTAACTAAAAGTACAGTTTTTGGTAAAATGACAAAGATTACGACTTTTCGGGTTTTGACGTTTACACGCTGACGAAAAGACTCAGCTTTGTTCAGGTGCACATTGCAATTATCCGACAAAAAGTACACATTTTGGTAAACTGACGAGGGTTAAGACTTTTTGGGTTTTGATGTTTGCGCTAAAACAGTTTTCCGTTCATGTACAAATTGTGTTTATCTAATTAAAAGTAGACTTTTTCTACAACTGACGAGGGTTGAGACTTTTCGGGTTTTGATGTTTACGCTAAGACTGTTTCGTTCAATTTCACATTGCAATTATCTAACTAAAAGTACACTTTTTGGTACACTGACGAGGATTACGTCTTGTCGGGTTTTGACGTTTACACGCTGACGCAAAGACACAGTTTTGTTCAAGTGCACATTGCAATTATCCGACCAAAACTAAACATTTTGGTAAACTGACAAGGGTTGAGACTTTTCGAGTTTTGACGTTTACACTAAGACAGTTTTCTGTTCATGTACAAATTGTGTTCATCTAACTTAAAGTAGACTTTTTCGAGAACTGACAAGTGTTTTGACGTTTACACGTTGACGTGATGACAAGGTTTTTTTCACGCAAACATTGCGTTTATCTAGCCAAAAGTAGACTTTACGGGAAACTGAAAAGGGCTGAGACTTTTCTGGTTTTGACCTTTACACGCTGACGTGAAGACACTGTTTCGTTCAAGTACACAATTCACTTATCTAACTAAATGTAGACTTTTCGTAAAGCTGACGAGTGTTGAGACTAAAGTTGAGACTAAATGTAGACTTTTTCTAGAACTGACGAGGGCTGAGACTTTTCGAGTTTTGACGTTTACGCTAAGACTGTTTCGTTCAATTTCACATTGCAAGCATCTAACTAAAAGCACACCTTTTTGGTAAACTGACGAGGATTACGACTTTTCGGGTTTTGACGTTTACAATGTTTTGTTCACGCAAACACTGTGTTTATGTAACCAATAGGAGACTTTACAAAAAACTGAGAAGGGTTGCGACTTTTCTGGTTTTGACCTTTACACGCTGACTGGAAGACAGTGTTTTGTTCGAGAGCACAATGCAACGTTCCTAATAATATTAGACATTTTGGAAAACTGACGAGGGTTAGGACTTTTCAGGTTTCGACGTTTACATTATTATACTTATATTTACATTATATTCCCGTTCATGTGCTAAAAGCTTAAAGTAGACTATTCAGGAAAGTCGAGACCTTTCATGTGTTGACGTGAAGACAGTGTTGTGTTCATGTGTTATCCAACTAATAGTAGACTTTTTGGAAAACTGCAAAGACTTGAGACTTTGGGTTTTGACGGGAAAAAGGCCAACATGTTCGTGCTGTGAACTCCCTTGCCCAAACTTCAATATGAGTTGTCAGCATTGCCAGTCATTACAGTAAAAAAAAACTAATGTTTTTGTTGGGGTTGTGGAATATGAAACCATAGAAAAAAATTAAGGGCGACTTTAAATTGCGTCGGGAAGCTGTGCTTGTGTTCCTAATGGACCTAAAACTGAATTAACCTACATTGTCTGTAAAAAAATGAATGGATTATCCTCCTGCTCGCTGGGTGCATAAGAGCATCAACAACTGCTGACTACGGAGCAATAGAGATCAGCGTCTATGGCCGGCAATTACACGCCGGCCCATTTAGCGCAATATGCACAGATCAATTAATGTGAATTCATACCCTTGGGGGCCCTGATGTTCATTCTCAAAGAAGCTCCCTGCCAAGAAGCTATAAAACATTCAGGTCATTGTTGCAACCTCCGTGTTGCAGATGCAGCGACAGGTAAATGTTGTCTCTGAAGAAAAGGTCCCATCATGACAACGCTCTCAGCGGGAACGACTATTATCCCTGATTCATCATTCTCAAATACCGCCGCGGTTTGCGAATTTCTTGCCTGCAGCTTATCAGCAACAGACATTCTCTCTCTCTCTTTCTGCTGCCTTTCTTTCTCTCGGCCTCAGCAAACCCCACCAGCCAAATGTTTTAGCCCAGAAATCCGATGCAGGCGATCCGACTTCCGATTAAGAGAAGGCAGGGCAGAGTTAGTGCACTATGTCTCTTATGCTAAACCTCTTTCACTCTTTGGTCAATACAAGGTGAAAACATTTATAAATATTTACTACAATATCAATATTTAATACAAAGCAGTCGACAAGAAAACTGTATGAAGTCATGTCAAGTCACATTTTGCAGGATGAGGTGGTCAGAATGAATTAAATTATAAGCTTAATATGAATATGTCTTCTGCCTGACGATCAATAAAGACAAATAAAAACACAGACTCTGAAAAACGCTAACATGGAACACACAACTGGTTGGTGGTACAAAAAAATTGGGTACCACTTTAGTATGAGTAGGGATGATGTTTGATAAGAAATTTGTCATGACTTGGTCCTGGGGTTTAGTTTTTCTAGAAGGCAACGGAAAGTTGGCTCGGGCGAGACGGGAATGTGAGAACATATTTATTTAAACTTATCAAAAAAGGTACAAACGAAAAGCGCGCACAGTGGCGGAGAAACAACTTGGCTATGAAAACAAATACTTGCACAAAGGCAGAAACTATGAACAACAAAAAAAACACTAACTGTGGCATTAATAAACAAAACTTACTTGGCATGGACAAAAGGAGCAGCGTGAACGATGGACATGAAAAAAGTGTCAGAAATGTGCAGAGCATAAATGTGGGGATGTCACCAGAAAGACAAAACTGAAAACAATGAACTTAAATACTACAGACATGATAAAGGAAAACAGGTGCGTGACTCAAAACGTGAAACAGGTGCGTGACGTGACAGGTGAAAACTAATGGGTTGCTATGGTGACAAACAAGAGTGCACAATGAGTCCAAACGTGGAACAGGTGAAACTAATGGGTAATCATGGAAACAAGACAAGGGAGTGAAAAGCCAGAAACTAAAGAGTCCAATAACTAAACAAAACATGATTACACAGACATGACAAAATTATCGAGTTCGAGCCTATTATCGAATCCTCTTATCGAACCGATTCCTTATCGATTCTCTTATCGAGTCCAGATAGGTTGTTGTATATGGAAAAAAAACACACAATATTTGGTTTAACAAAAGCTCACTTTTATTATACAAGAAAAAAATAAAATCTAATAAATAAATAAATATTGACTGTTAACCGCCTAAAATAAATAAATAAATAAATAAATATTGAATATTACCCCCCTAAAAAAAAAAAATGAATAAATAAATATTGACTGTTAACCGCCTAAAATAAATAAATAAATAAATAAATATTGAATATTACCCCCCTAAAAAAAAAAATATGAATAAATAAATATTGACTGTGGATTTTTCAGAAAAACAAATATATACAGTAACACAAAAACAACCTGTCTCTGTGATCACTGTAGGTCAGGGGTCGGCAACCGGTGGCTATAGAGCCGCATGCGGCTCTTTAGCGCCGCCCTAGTGGCTCTCTGGAGCTTTTTCAAAAATGTATGAAAAATAGAAAAACATGAGGGGAAAAAAATATATTTTTTGTGTTAATATGGTTTCTGTAGGAGGACAAACATGACACAAACCTCCCTAATTCTTATAAAGCACACTGTTTATATTAAACATGCTTCACTGATTCGAGTATTTGGCGAGCGCCGTTTTGTCCTACTAATTTTGGCGGTCCTTGAACTCACCGTAGTTTGTTTACATGTATAACTTTCTCCGACTTTCTAGGACGTGTTTTATGCCACTTCTTTTTCTGTCTCATTTTGTCCACCAACCTTTTAATGTTGTGCGTGAATGCACAAAGGTGAGTTTTGTTGATGTTATTGACTTGTGTGAAGTGCTAATCGGGCATATTTGGTCACTGCATGACTGCGAGCTAATCGATGCTAACATGCTATTTAGGCTAGCTATATGTACATATTGCATCATAATGCCTCATTTGTAGCTATATTTGAGCTCATTTAGTTTCCTTTAAGTCCTCTTAATTCAATTTATATCTCATGACACACTATCTGTATGTAATTTGGCTTTTAATTTTTTGAGGCTCCAGACAGATTTGTTTTTGTATTTTTGGTCCAATATGGCTCTTTCAACATTTTGGGTTGCCGACCCCTGCTATAGGTGTATAAATAATAATATAGTGTTAAATAATATCAGACCGTTGGGCACAAAACTGAAAATAATACAGCTCTCCAAAAAGTGCACCTCTGCTGCTATTTGACATAACTGTTTGTTATGATGCTTTGACATTGTTGCACTTTATTTCTTTATTGAAAGAAAATTCTATGAAGAGAAAAGTTGTTTGCAAATGTGGTTAGAATGTTTAAAAATGAAAAGTTAAAGCTAAAAAAAAAGAAATACACTTTATTGAGTTAACATTATTTCTTTATAGGGGGAAAGATGTCATGTTATGAGCTAGGGCAGTGTTTTTCAACCACTGTGCCGCGGCACATTAGTGTGCCGTGAGATACAGTCTGGTGTGCCGTGGGAGATGATCGAATTTCACCTATTTGTGTTAAAAATATTTTTTGCAAACCAGTAATTATAGTCTGCAAATGATGTGTTGTTGTTGAGTGTCGGTGCTGTCCAGAGCTCAGTAGTGTAATACTCTTCCATATCAGTAGGTGGCAGCCGGTAGCTAATTGCTTTGTAGATGTCGGAAACAGCGGGAGGCAGGGTGAAGGTAAAAAGGTGTCTAATGCTTAAACCTAAAATAAACAAAAGGTGAGTCTCCCTAAGAGAAGGCATTGAAGCTTAGGGAAGGCTATGCAGAACAAAACTAAAACTGAACTGGCTACAAAGTAAACAAAAACAGATTGCTGGACGACAGCAAAGACTTACTGTGGAGCAAAGACGGCGTCCACAAAGTACATCCAAACATGACAATCAACAATGTCCCCACAAAGAAGGATAAAAACAACTGTGCCTTATAATCCGGTGCGCCCTATGGCCCGGAAAATCAATATTTTACTCAAATTCAAGAAGACTTTCTACGATTTGTATTTCCCTCAGCATGATTGCCTTTTTGTGTCATTATCGTCAGGGCCGCCGCTAGCGATTTTGGGCCCCATGAAAAGAATCTTTACAGGGCCCCCAACACAGTGTCATTATTTTTTCTGTATTATAATGTCATCATCATCTGGGCCCCCCTCCATCACGGGCCCCTAGAATCCGTCTCCTTTACCCCCGCTTTTCGGCGCCCCTGATTATCGTAATAGTTGCCGTCTCGCTCGTTGCTTCACCACGATCGACTCCGATGACAACATGACTGCCGTAACGGCATCGATGGCTCTCGCTGTGATTTGACAGAAAACGTGGCTTGGCGTGGCTGATATACACATCGGAAATGTTCAATTGTGTCTTTTTCCCAAGAATGAGGACATGAACGCCTGGGGGACCTTCTATAAATACAGCTCCACAAGCTACACGGCTCGTCGCGGTCCTCTGTGAATTTGCTCGACTTGCTCGGAGTGAAAAAAAAAAAAGTAAAGGAAGTAAGAAATATAGCAAAACTCCATATGCTGAAGGATGATTTGTGTTTACCAGCATCAACGTGATCTCCGAGTGAGTGTTTGCACACCCGGGGTGTGTGTGGGGGGGGGGAGCGTAGGCCAAAAAAAACGTGCCTTAAGACAAGTCATCCAAGGATTTGTGCTCCTTGTAACACCAAGACTGTCATTTAAAAAAAAATAAAAAATACAAAACCCGATGACTTATGGAGAAAGTTTATGCAATTTAGTGAACAAGTGATGACGCAACAATTTCTTCATACAGATAAATGCTGTAATTATAGATTATGTACAAAACCCAAAACCAGTGAAGTTTGCACATTGTGTAAATGGTAAATAAAAACAGAATACAATGATTTGCAAATCCTTTTCAACTTATTAATACCCGCACTCTTTTACTACGAAGCCACGCTGTTGTAACACGTGGCTTGGCATTGTCTTGCTGCAATAAGCAGGGGCGTCCATGTTAACGTTGCTTGGATGGCAACATATGTACCTGTATGTACCTTTCAGCATTAATGGCGCCTTCACAGATGTGTAAGTTACCCATGTCTTGGGCACTAATACACCCCCATACCATCACAGATGCTGGCTTTTCAACTTTGCGCCTATAACAATCCGGATGGTTCTTTTCCTCTTTGGTCCGGATGACACGACGTCCACAGTTTCCAAAAACAATTTGAAATGTGGACTCGCCAGACCACAGAACACTTTTCCACTTTGCATCAGTCCATTTTAGATGAGCTCGGGCCCAGCGAAGCCGACGGCGTTTCTGGGTGTTGTTGATAAACGGTTTTCGCCTTGCATAGGAGAGTTTTAACTTGCACTTACAGATGTAGCGACCAACTGTGGTTACTGACAGTGGGTTTCTGAAGTGTTCCTGAGCCCATGTGGTGATATCCTTTACACACTGATGTCGCTTGTTGATGCAGTACAGCCTGAGGGATCGAAGGTCCCGGGCTTAGCTGCTTACGTGCAGTGATTTCTCCAGATTCTCTGAACCCGTTGATGATATTACGGACCGTAGATGGTGAAATCCCTAAATTCCTTGCTATAGCTGGTTGAGAAAGGTTTTTCTTAAACTGTTCAACAATTTGCTCACGCATTTGTTGACAAAGTGGTGACCCTCGCCCCATCCTTGTTTGTGAATGACTGAGCATTTCTGTTCCCAATTAGCCTGTTCACCTGTGTTCCAAATTAAGTGTTTGATGAGCATTCTTCAACTTTCTCAGTCTATTTTGCCACTTGTGTCAGCTTTTTTGAATCATGTTGCAGGCATCAAATTCCAAATGAGCTAATACTTGCAAAAAATAAGAACGTTTCTCAGTTTGAACTTTAAGTATCTTGGGCGGTGTAGCTCGGTTGGTAGAGTGGCCGTGCCAGCAACTTGAGGGTTCCAGGTTCGATCCCCGCTGGTCACTGCTGTTGTGTCCTTGGGCAAGACACTTTACCCACCTGCTCCCAGTGCCACCCACACTGGTTTAAATGTAACTTGGATATTGGGTTTCACTATGTAAAAGCGCTTTGAGTCACTAGAGAAAAGCGCTATATAAATATAATTCACTATCGTGTCTTTGCAGTCTATTCAATTGAATATTAGTTGAAAAGGATTTGCAAATCATTACGTTTTACACAACGTGCCAACCTCACTGGTTTTGGGTTTTGTACCTAACCCGAAATGAGAATGGGGCGTTAATTCAAAGCCTGTGATAATTGGAGTGTTTTTTTGTTTTGTTTTGTTTTTTGCATGAGAAAGTGGAAAAGAAACTGTCGCTTTCTTTGACTAAATTGTGATTTATGAACAAGTCTGTGGTTACAACCATTAAAATAGAGCTTCGGATACTATCGTTATATCGTGATGATGCGCTTTGTATATTTCAATAATATCAACAGTCCTCACCTCCATGGCGGCAAATACTCTAAGTTTCTTACAAGTATCATAATCACTGGAGGATGAGAATTAGCTAAAAAATTGTACACTACACACCGTAGGAGGATATGATAACTGCTAAGCAAGAACTCCTGAATGGAAACAGAGTTGGGCGGATCGATACAAAATATTTTTGTCGTTTTTGTTATTGTCTACAAACTCCGGAAATACGTTGCTGGACACATTGAGGACTTTAAGGGCAAAAACTAAATGATTTAAACCAGACCCATTAGTAAGAATTGATATTGTTACACCACCATCTTGTGTTTTTGTGTGATTATAAGTGTGATCAAAAACGGAATCATTTAATTGATACATTTTTAAGTATCAATACTAGCATTAGAATTGACCGATACTGCCCCTGAATTAACTTTTTATTTTTTTTATTTTATTTTTTTTTCATTTTATTTTTATTGACATCCAGCATCAGACATTCCTATCCATTACATCATATTCACATCAATCATATATCTATTGTCTGCCCTAAATGTCAAAATATTTTTGTTTATATCCCACCCATACCACTCACCACCCCCCAAAAAAAGAAAGAAACAACAAAAAAACGAAGTAATATCTACAAATACATCAATTAAATAAACAAAGAAAGAGGGGGGAAAAAAAGAAGAAAAAAAAAAAAAAAGAAAAAAAAAAGAGAAATAAATAATAATACATAAAATATAAACAGATACCTATATATATATACCCACACATACATATATATATAAATACATATATATACATACCTACATATACACTTTATTTTTATTTTATTTTTTTAAATAAATTAAAAATCGAATAAGATTCGCGCTTCATTCGTTTTTTTTTTGTTTTTTTTTGACAACCCTAGTGGATGTTAAAAAAGAAAGTAACCACATATTTACAATAAATGAGCAAGTAGACTAATAACAGTTTTGACAAAATAATACAAATAACAATGATGCATATGTAAGCAGCCAAATTAGGAGCCCTCATCACCCATTTTGAAATGCTTCTATTATCATTTATATGCCAAATAATATGTTGTGATACATTACAGGAGGCTGCAAATCATTGTGTGATATGAGGGATGGGCCTAGTAATTATAACAGTCAATGATATTGAAACTAAGATCAAATGCTGTGCACCAATAACCAAAGCTCTTAAAATTATTTATTTACCCCGTTCACAGTTGAGTATAAATGTTATTTAACAGCATTAGCGCCAAAGAAAATCCCTAAAAAAACGGTATTCTATATTCTTCCCACATGTTTCATAGGCATCCGTGAGCAAAAACACCCGACTGCAACATAACAGCGCTCAGAGACCAGAGGAAAAATGTTGGATAAGGAGGATTTTTTTTTTCCCCAACGTGACCTCAGTCCAGGAGTGCATTAGGTCTGAAGTTGTTGCGAGTAGCATGAAGGGGCCTTAGAATCACACGTTTGATTGAGTTCTCCAAAGAGCAGTAGCCTCTGACACAAACGGTCTGAGGCTGGAGACAATAGCCTGAATACCAAGCACTAACCCACCATCTGACTTGTGGTGAATCCACAAGTCAAGGTTGGAACTTCAGTGACGGAAAAAAAATATGCCCAGGTTCTTCGGTACGGAACATTCGGAACAGGACTGTACCAAATTCCAATATGCAATACTTTAGGTGAGTGACAGGAACAATTTTCCTTGTGAATCTTTAAAGTTTGTCTACAAACCCCGTTTCCATATGAGTTGGGAAATTGTGTTAGATGTAAATATAAACGGAATACAATGATTTGCAAATCATTTTCAACCCATATTCAGTTGAATATGCTACAACATATTTGATGTTCAAACTCATAAACATTTTTTTTTTTGTGCAAAAAATCATTAACTTTAGAATTTGATGGCAGCAACACGTGACAAAGAAGTTGGGAAAGGTGGCAACAAGTTGGGAACAGGTGGGTGCCATGATTGGGTATAAAAGTAGATTCCATGAAATGCTCAGTCATTCACAAACAAGGATGGGGCGAGGGTCACCACTTTGTCAACAGATGCGTGAGCAAATTGTTGAACAGTTTAAGAAAAACCTTTCTCAACCAGCTATTGCAAGGAATTTAGCGATTTCACCATCTACGGTCCGTAATATCATCAAAGGGAATCTGGAGAAATCACTGCACGTAAGCAGCTAAGCCAATGACTTTCGATCCCTCAGGCTGTACTGCATCAACAAGCGACATCAGTGTGTAAAGGATATCACCACATGGGCTCAGGAACACTTCAGAAACCCACTGTCAGTAACTACAGTTGGTCGCTACATCTGTAAGTGCAAGATAAAACTCTCCTATGCAAGGCAAAAACCGTTTATCAACAACACCCAGAAACGCCGTCGGCTTCGCTGGGCCTGAGCTCATCTAAGATGGACTGATACAAAGTGGAAAAGTGTTCTGTGGTCTGACGAGTCCACATTTCAAATTGTTTTTGGAAACTGTGGACGTCGTGTCCTCCGGACCAAAGAGGAAAAGAACCATCCGGATTGTTATAGGCGCAAAGTTGAAAAGCCAGCATGTGTGATGGTATGGGGGTGTATTAATGCCCAAGACATGGGTAACTTACACATCTGTGAAGGCGCCATTAATGCTGAAAGGTACATACAGGTTTTGGAGCAACATATGTTGCCATCCAAGCAACGTTACCATGGACGCCCCTGCTTATTTCAGCTAGACAATGCCAAGCCACGTGTTACATCAATGGGAATGCCTTGGAACACCCCAGGAGGAGCTGGACGAAGTGGCTGGGGAGAAGGAAGTCTGGGCTTCCCTGCTTAGGCTACTGCCCCCGTGACCCGACCTCGGATAAGCGGAAGATGGATGGATGGATGGATGGATGGATGGATGGATTTGATTGAAGAGGTTTGCAAAAAATCTCTTTTTATTTTTATTTTGTTTATCTGGTTCCAATGAAATTAACCAAACTGTGACTTTAAAATCAAGGCATACACTAAACCAGGCCTGGGCAATTATTTTGACTCGGGGGCCACATTTAGAGAAAAAAATGTGTCTGGGGGCCGGTATATCTATTTTTAGGAAATCTAATACAAAACCTCACAATAATGTCTGATTGAATGCTAAAAACATTATGACAGACCGCCTTAAAAAACATAATGGAATTTTACATTTTTCTATGGAAGATAAAACACTGAATATTGACAACATATGAATGTCACACCCCCTTTCGATTGACATATTTTATAAAAATATGTCTAGGGGCCGTTATATTTATTTTTAGGAACACTAATACAAAACCTCACAATAATGTCTGATTGAATGCTAAAAACGTAACGACAGACCGCCTTAAAAAACATAATGGAATTTTACATGTTTCTATGGAAGATAAAACACTGAATATTGACAACATATGAATGCCACACCCTCTTTCGATCGACATATTTTATAAAAATATGTCTAGGGGCCGGTATATCTATTTTTAGGAACACTAATACAAAACCTCACAATAATGTCTGATTGAATGCTAAAAACGTTGTGACAGACCGCCTTAAAAAACATAATTGAATTTTAAATTTTTTTATGGAAGATAAAACACTGAATATTGACAACATATGAATGCCACACCCCCTTTCTTTCGATCGACATATTTTATAAAAATATGTCTGGGGGCCGGTATATCTATTTTTAGGAACACTAATACAAAACCTCACAATAATGTCTGATTGAATGCTAAAAACGTTATGACAGACCGCCTTAAAAAACGTAATGGAATTTTACATTTTTCTATGGAAGATAAAACACTGAATATTGACAACATATGAATTTCACACCCTCTTTTGATCGACATATTTTATAAAAATATGTCTGGAGGCCGGTATATCTATTTTTAGGAACACTAATACAAAACCTCACAATAATGTCTGATTGAATGCTAAAAACATTATGACAGACCGCCTTAAAAAACGTAATGGAATTTTGCATTTTTCTATGAACGATAAAACACTGAATATGGACAAAATATGAATGTCACACCCTCTTTCGATCGACATATTTTATAAAAATATGTCTAGGGGCCGGTATATCTATTTTTAGGAACACTAATACAAAACCTCACAATAATGTCTGATTGAATGCTAAAAACGTTATGACAGACCGCCTTAAAAAACATAATGGAATTTTACATTTTTCTATGGAAGATAAAACACTGAATATTGACAACATATGAATGTCACACCCCCTTTCGATTGACATATTTTATAAAAATATGTCTGGGGGCCGGTATATCTATTTTTAGGAACACTAATACAAAACCTCACAATAATGTCTGATTGAATGCTAAAAACATTATGACAGACCGCCTTAAAAAACGTAATGGAATTTTGCATTTTTCTATGAACGATAAAACACTGAATATTGACAAAATATGAATGTCACACCCTCTTTCGATCGACATATTTTATAAAAATATGTCTAGGGGCCGGTATATCTATTTTTAGGAACACTAATACAAAACCTCACAATAATGTCTGATTGAATGCTAAAAACGCTATGACAGACCGCCTTAAAAAACATAATGGAATTTTACATGTTTCTATGGAAGATAAAACACTGAATATTGACAACATATGAATGTCACACCCTCTTTCGATCGACATATTTTATAAAAATATGTCTAGGGGCCGGTATATCTATTTTTAGGAACACTAATACAAAACCTCACAATAATGTCTGATTGAATGCTAAAAACATTATGACAGACCGCCTTAAAAAACATAATGGAATTTTAAATTTTTTTATGGAAGATAAAACACTGAATATTGAAAACATATGAATGCCACACCCCCTTTCGATCAACATATTTTTCTTAAATATGTCTGGGGGCTGGTATATCTATTTTTAGGAACACGAATACAAAACCTCACAATAATGTCTGATTGAATGCTAAAAACGTTATGACAGACCGCCTTAAAAAACGTAATGGAATTTTGCATTTTTCTATGAACGATAAAACACTGAATATTGACAAAATATGAATGTCACACCCCCTTTCTTTCGATCGACATATTTTATAAAAATATGTCTGGGGGCCGGTATATCTATTTTTAGGAACACTAATACAAAACCTCACAATAATGTCTGATTGAATGCTAAAAACATTATGACAGACCGCCTTAAAAAACGTAATGGAATTTTACATTTTTCTACGGAAGATAAAACACTGAATATTGACAACATATGAATTTCACACCCTCTTTTGATCGACATATTTTATAAAAATATGTCTGGAGGCCGGTATATCTATTTTTAGGAACACTAATACAAAACCTCACAATAATGTCTGATTGAATGCTAAAAACATTATGACAGACCGCCTTAAAAAACGTAATGGAATTTTGCATTTTTCTATGAACGATAAAACACTGAATATTGACAAAATATGAATGTCACACCCTCTTTCGATCGACATATTTTATAAAAATATGTCTAGGGGCCGGTATATCTATTTTTAGGAACACTAATACAAAACCTCACAATAATGTCTGATTGAATGCTAAAAACGTTATGACAGACCGCCTTAAAAAACATAATGGAATTTTACATGTTTCTATGGAAGATAAAACACTGAATATTGACAACATATGAATGTCACACCCTCTTTCGATCGACATATTTTATAAAAATATGTCTAGGGGCCGGTATATCTATTTTTAGGAACACTAATACAAAACCTCACAATAATGTCTGATTGAATGCTAAAAACGTTATGACAGACCGCCTTAAAAAACATAATGGAATTTTACATTTTTTTATGGAAGATAAAACACTGAATATTGAAAACATATGAATGCCACACCCCCTTTCGATCAACATATTTTTTTTAAATATGTCTGGGGGCTGGTATATCTATTTTTAGGAACACGAATACAAAACCTCACAATAATGTCTGATTGAATGCTAAAAACGTTATGACAGACCGCCTTAAAAAACGTAATGGAATTTTGCATTTTTCTATGAACGATAAAACACTGAATATTGACCAAATATGAATGTCACATCCCCTTTCGATCGACATATTTTACAAACAAGTGAAACGCAACAAAAATGCAACAAACAGTGAAATATGAACGCGAAGGGTACAAAATAAACTCACTTACAATCTGACATATCTGATATATCAGATATATCAGATTGTAGGCTTTAGAACTTTGTTGTGAAAATCTCCTTCCGCTTCACAGCAGTCTGAGCTGCTGTGACGTAGATGACCATAGTAACTAATTAGATGACCATAGTAACTAATTAGATGACCATAGTAACTGGTATATCACCCAAAAGCGCAGATTCCAACCATTGGAATACTTTGTATAGTTCAAGACTTGTCACTGCACATCACAATGGCAGCTACAGTTTCCATCTTAAAGATCTAAACAAATTATTTGGGAATGTCCGGCAGGCCAGATTGAAAAGCTCAAAGGGCCGCATGTGGCCCCCGGGGCCTTAATTTGCCCAGGTCTTCACTAAACTGTGACCAGCAACACACACATGCATAAATACTGCACAGGTCCAGCCAAACAGTGCATAGCATGAAGTGAAAGAAATGAGAAGCGTTATCATGTGTTTATGAATTGTTGATCTTTCTTGGCACCCGTACTGCGGTCTACAAATAGCACCGTAGCTCTCGCAGTCGTGGCGTGCCAGCTCGCACACACGGAATACTGCTGAAGTGTTCTTAATTGTGAACTCCTTCCTGCTGGTTTGCACGGACCAAACTGCTGACGAATGACTCTACGCCGATCCGTGCACAGAATGAGCCTGTCTTAGAAACAATTCTGGACTTGTTAAGGCTCTCCAGACAGAAGTGTCTGTTTACTGGCCTGGCAACACCCGCACACTTTGCCTGATATCCTGACAGTCGCATGAAATACCGGAGTAATTTTGGGCCGACCATGCGAATCACTTGGGGAACAACAGCTTGTTTATTGGTCCGAACTGGAACTGGAACCCGAATAAAGGCGCTGTATTGATTTAATTAAAACTGGGAGGGGGTCGGTCTCACAAAAGTAATGGAGCGTTTCAACGTGTCGGCCAAACATTTATCGTGCTAATTCTTGCGGCCTGAGCTGGTGGCGAGGCTCACGCCACATCCATCATTTAATCAAATTGTTTATATTAGTTTGACCAACATTACGGCTTCGATCTAAGGTACAGTAGTAGGGGTTGTTTTCCTGAAACCGTGCCACACTGACAAACAACAACAAGGATGTCCTGCGTTCTCTGATTACCTAAGGCAGTGTATTTCAACCTTTTTTGAGCCAAGGCACATTTTTCTCATAAAAAAATACGGAGGCACACCACCAGCAGAAAAGGTTAAACAATGAAAACAATGAAACAATGAAAACTCCACCAGGTTGTCGTGCCTTATTTTGAGTTTGTTGTTGTTTCCTGTGTGTTGTGCTTTAGTTCTTGTCTTGCGCTGTTATTTTGGTGACCCTTCCTGTTTTGTTGGTGCTTCACGCCTTCCTTTGAGTCATACTTGCCAACCTTGAGACCTCCGATTTCGGGAGGTGGGGGGTGGGGGGCGTGGTCGGGGGTGGGGCGGGGGGCGTGGTTAAGATATATATATATATATATATATATATATATATATATATATATATATATATATATATATATATAAAGAAATACTTGAATTTCAGTGTTCATTTATTTACACATATGCACACACATAACACTCATCTACTCATTGAGTTAAGGGTTGAATTGGCCATCCTTGTTCTATTCTCTGTCACTATTTCAGAACACACACATTATACAAATATACATTATAAAATCAATAAGAAAACGGGAGCTCTAATTTGGGAGTCTGAATTAGGATCAGAAGTTCCTATATAAACATTGCGCACTCACGTCGCCTTTTTGTATTGATTACTGCAGCTGTGCACTGGATTCATTCACAAATACAAACTACAACTCACAAACACTTTAGAGTTAGGCTCCACCATCAGAATGTGTACTTAAACTTATAAAGATCACATGGATATTATTCAGTGAGTTGATACACCAAAACTAACCTGTTATACAGGAGGAAAAAGCACACAGGACGTTTCAATTGTTCACAGACTGGTCGCTCTCATCAGAATGACAAGACACTTCCGGTCTGCAGGTGATAGCATTCAATTGGGAAGAAACGCCCTACTGCCCCCTACTGACCAATGTGAATACTGATAAATGTGTAATGACAGCTCCAAAAACGAATTCAAACCACAAAATAAAATAAATAAATCAACACAAAAATGTGACACATTATGGGTGGGTCACATATGCATGTACAGTAGATGGCAGTATTGTCCTGTTTAAAAGTGTCACAACATTGCTGTTTACGGCAATGTTGTGAACAGGCTGTCAACACGTCACTCAGGTCCGCATGGAGCTGGAGGGGGCGTGGCCTCCAGCTCCGCCTGAATTTCAGGAGATTTTCGGGAGAAAATTTGTCCCGGGAGGTTTTCGGGAGAGGCGCTGAATTTCGGGAGTGTCCCGGAAAATCCGGGAGGGTTGGCAAGTATGCTTTGAGTGCTATTGCCCGCACCTGCTTTGTTTTCGCAATCAAGACTCTTTAAGTTGTGCGTACGCTATCCTTCTAGGTGGGGACATTGTTGATTGTCATGTCATGTACGGGGTGTGCTTTGTGGACGTCCTCTTTGCTCCACACGGTGTAAGTTTTTGCTGTCGTCCAGCATTCTGTTTTTGTTGACTTTGTAGCCAGTTCAGTTTTACTTTTGTTTTACATAGCCATTCCTATGCTTCAGTGCCTTTTCCTAGCGCAGGGGTCGGCAACCTTTACCAGTCAAAGAGCCATTTTGACCAGTTTCACAAATTAAAGAAAACAATGGGAGCCACAATTTTTTTTTTAAATATAAAATGAAATAACACTGCATACAAAGTTTTTTTTATGCTTTGTGCTATGTATAAACCAAGGGTCTCAGACACGCAGCCCATACCTTAAAATGAAAAGTGAATGTTAGAGCGGCCCGCGAGTTTTATATGAAAGTCGGTGGACTGCGTCATACTTGCCAACCCTCCCGATTTTTCCTGCAGATTCCGAATTTCAGGGCAACAAGTCTCTCGAACGTGCCGTGATGGTGCAGCATTTGGCGCCCACTACAACCAGCGTGCCGGCCCGGTCACTCATTGTATTCAGCTTCTGCTGCCTTACGCAAGTGACAGCAAGGCATATTTAGTCAACAACCACACAGGTTACACTGACGGTGGCGGTATAAAAAACTTTTAACACTCTTACTAATAATGCGCCACACTGTGAACCCACACCAAACAAGAATGACAAACACATTTCGAGAGAACATCTGCACCGTAACACAACATAAACACAACAGAACAAATACCCAGAATCCCATGCAGCCCTAACTCTTCCGGGCTACATTATACACCCCCGCTACCAAACCCCGCCCACCTCAACCGACGTACGGAGGGGGTTGATGCGTGGGGGAGCAGGGTTGGGGTGGGGGCGGGGTTTGGTGGTAGCAGGGGTGTATAATGTAGCCCGGAAGAGTCATAATTGCATAATTTCCCTCGGCACAGTGGTTGAAAATCACTGACCTAAGGTAAGGAGACTAATTCTATCCAAGACGAGACTACGGGCAGAAATAGAAACAGAGGTCTACGGGGTAAACTTGGCTGCTCAGGTACAATAAAAAGTACTGGTTTTTTTTGGTAAAAACTGGTATTTTCTGTTGCCACTTTGGAATATTCTGTCTCCTAGCTATGAACTTTGGGTTTGGTTTCCTTAATCCGCACCACATACAGCAAGGAGAACGCTACAGAGGTTTGGTCGCCCTTCGAAACTTGGCTGACCAGGAACTATAGAAGAGTAAAACCATTTTAACAGCTTGTGTAGGTTATTTTGTCACTGGGGGATATTTCAGCTATGAGCTAAGGACATAGGGCAGGGGTCGGCATTCCCTAATTGTTGAACAAGCCATGTTGGACCAAAAATAAATAAATAAATAAATAAATCTAGAGCCGCAAAAAATTAAAAGCCTTATATAAGTGTTGTAATGAAGGAAACACATGATGCAAGTGTCTATATTAGCCTACTATCAAAGGCTGAAGCAAATCATTGTTGACAGAAATGTTGTATTTGAATTTTTATGATTGTCACACACACACTAGGTGTGGCGAAATGATTCTCTGCATTTGACCCATCACCCTTGATCACCCCCTGGGAGGTGAGGGGAGCAGTGAGCAGCAGCAGTGGCCGCGCCCGGGAATCATTTTTTGGTGATTTTACCCCCAATTCCAACCCTTTATGTTGAGTGCCAAGCAGGGAGGTAATCGGTCCCATTCTTATAGTCTTTGGTATGACTCGGCCGGGGTTTGAACTCACAACCGAACGATCTCAGGGTGGACACTCTAACCACTAGGCCACTGAGTATTCTTCACATTTTGCAACAATGGCCAAAGGTATAGATATGTGTGTCCAAGTTTAAGGAAACGGCAGACTGTCCCTTCTAATGGATTTATTACAATCTTTGCAACCTGGGTAACGTTTGCTGTGGTCTGGAACAACATGGCACACAAACAACTATGAGAAATGCAGCCAATATTACATACAGATAATGTGTCTTGAGACATGCAAATATAAATTATATATATATATATATATATATATATATATATATATATATATATATATATATATATATATATATATATATATATATATATATATGTACGTTTTATATTGAAATAATTTGTAGTTAAATGGCTAATTAAGCTACGCAAAGCACATTAAACTTTTTCCAGAGAACATGTGACTTCAGGAAAACATGTTCAAAATCGGGTGTTGTTGATTCGGCACTTGTTATAAAAACATTGTTTGTGGCAATTGGAGATAACGGCTAAAAAGTATTACAAAATCCTGTTCAATCAATGTCAATCAATCAATGTTTATTTATATAGCCCTAAATTACAAGTGTCTCAAAGGGCTGCACTAGCCACAATGACTTCCTCGGTTCAGAGCCCACATAAGGGCAAGGAAAAGGTAGTAGGGTAGTACGGTATATATATATATATATATATATATATATATATATATATATATATATATGTATGTGTGGGAAAAAAATCACAAGACTATTTCATCTCTACAGGCCTGTTTCATGAGGGGGGTACCCTCAATCGTCAGGAGATTTTAATGGGAGCATTCACATACCATGGTTTATATAGGGCACAGAGTGGGTGGGTACAGGCTGGCCTAGGGGCGTGGTGATTGGCTCATGTGTTACCTAGGAGGTGTTTCCGTCTGTGGCGGCATGCTGTTACAATTTCGCTGCGCTTGTTGAGGGATGACAGGTCTGGACGGTAAATAATAAACAGTTTCTCTTTCAAGCATAGGTTGCATCTTTTATTACCACTATTGTAAGGTGTGCTGGATGCAAGAATTTGCCATGTTATTGAATATTCAACATTATTGTCTTTGAGGTCCCAAATGTGTTTGCTGAGTTCTGTGGTATTCCGCAGGTTTTGGTTCCTGAAAGAAGCCTTGTGATTGTTCCATCTGGTTTTGAATTCTCCCTCGGTTAATCCTACATATGTGTCGGATGTGTTAATGTCCTTGCGTATTACCTTAGATTGGTAGACAACTGATGTTTGTAAGCACCCCCCGTTGAGAGGGCAATCAGGTTTCTTTCGACAATTACATCCTTTGTTGGTTTTGGAGTCGCTCTGTCTGAGGGCCGACGGCTCATTTGCAATTGTTTTGTTGTGGTTTGAGATGATTTGTCGTATATTGTTCATGCAGCTGTAGCTCAATTTAATGTTCTTGTTGAATACTTTTCTTAGGATGTTGTCTTTGGGAAAGTGTTTGTCAATCAGATTGATACATATACACATATATATATATATATACATATATATATATATATATATATATATATACATATATATATATATATATGTATATATGTATATATATATATATATATGTGTATATATATATATATATATATATATATATATATATATATATATATATATATATATATATATATATATATATATATATTAGGGCTGCAACAACTAATCCATTAAATAGATTAAAATCGATTATAAAAATATTGGCGATTAATTTAGTCATCGATTCGATGGATCTATGCTTTGCGCATGCGCAGAGGCAATTTTCTATCTTATGTATTTATTTATTTATTTTTTTATAAACCTTTATTTATAAACTGCAGCATGTACAAACAGCTGAGAAACAATAATCAAAATAAGTATGGTGCCAGTATGCTGTTTTTTTTGTTTCAATAAAATACTGGAAAGGATAGAAATGTAGTTTGTCTCTTTTAACAGATTATTAATCAAAGTAATAATCGACATATTAATCGATTATCAAATTAATCGTTAGTACCAGCCCTAATATATATATATATATATATATATATATATATATATATATATATACATACATAAATATATACATATATATATATATATATATACATACCCATATATATACATATATACATACATACACACACACACACACACACACACACACACACACACACACACACACACACACACACACACACACACACACACACACATATATATATAAAGTGACAGAGGTGTAAGGTGACAGGTTGATGTAAGAGTAAGACAGAGTTAGCGTAGAAGAGTAAGTGTTAACATGCACAATTCCGTAAAACAAGGGAGCATCTGCTTCCGCGTTATTGCTAGAAAGCACGTCTTTACGACAAGTATAAACCTTTTTCCCAGCTGCGGGCTTGCAGAAGAGGCTTGACATTGAGACGCTTTTCACGGAGTAGGATCGGAGTGCGATGAATTGTTCTCCCTCGTCGAGCACCAGCGTGAACTAATTGCACTCGTTTGCGTCGAGAGAGACGGGCAACTAGCTGCTTGTTCTTTAGCTTTTTCTTCCAAGCAAAACCGACTAAAGCGCGACGAGGCGACGCCGTATGCTCCCGGTTTCGACAAAACACTTGTTAGTCCTAGTCTTCCGTCATATTGGCTCCGTCACTGTTGCAAGTCACATGTCCTTGATGTCCTTGAAGAAGCAATTAAAAGTGATGTGAATGATATCGCCTGATACCACTTACCAGGCCATCTGGCGGCACCGATTACTTTCCAGGAACGTGTGGGAGAAATGAGGTATAATCTACCTGCTATTACCAAAGGCATTAGTCTTTACCTTGTGTTCTGGAATCGACATTCCGTAAAAAAAAGCGACACTTTGTGTTCATTGCTACTAGGGGTGGAATGGTATGTCGTAATTATGGTACGGGACAAACCTCGGAACTTCCGTACTGAATTTTCGGAACCAAAAAAATCGGATTCCTAATACAGTGGTAGCTCAATTTACAGGTATTTTGAGTTACATTGTAAACCAAATGCTTCCTTTTGCAGTAGTTCAGAATAAAACCACGGTGGATTTTACCGTAAAAAAAACTTGGAAATCAATCGCCAGAATTGCAAGATATATATATATATTTTTTTTTCCCGAATTACTGTAAAAAAAAAAAAAAAAAATGTTGGGAAATTTCTGGCAACTGAGCTGTTAATTTGTTTGTTTTTTTACATAAAACATATGGCTGTTCTTGAAGAGTATGACTATAAATACATACAAGTAACTTCATTTCCCGCTCATTTTAGGAAGTCATTATTCTGATCTTGTTCGGAACCACGGTTAAGTGCAGGGAAACATTTAAAGCCAATAAAACAAGACAAAAACGGGTGCCTAAAGTAGCCATTAAACAACAAATTATCGATGTAATCATAGAAATATTGATTAATACGCTCCTGTACTTGGTATCATTACAGTGGATGTTAGGTGTAGATCCACTAATGGCGTTTGTTTACATTTTGACGCCGGTGAGCTACGGTGTGTAGTGAAGCATGTTTAGCTATTCCTCGTCCTGCAGGGATGATACTTGTAAGAAACGTACTTTTCAGAGGTGGTATAGTACCGAATATGATTCATTAGTATCGCGGTACTATACTAATACCGGTATACCGTACAACCCTAGTACCTTCACAACAAGATTTTGTAAAAAAAATGTTGCTGGTTTCTCCAATTGCCACAAACAATGTTTTTCTAATAAGTGTCAGATCAACAACACCCGATTTTGAACATGTTTTGCTGAAGTCACATGTTCTCTGGAAAAAGTTGAATGTACTTTGGGTAGCTTAATTAGCCATTTAACTACAAATGATTTCAATATAAAATGTACAGTAAAAGCATGTCATTTTACATTGCGTCCAATACTTACAAGTAACTTCATTTCCCGCTCATTTTAGGAAGTCATTATTCTTATCTTGTTCGGAACCACGGTTAAGTGCAGGGAAACATCTCAAACCAATAAAACAAGACAAAAATTTGTGCCTAAAGTAGCCATTAAACAAAAAATTATCGATGTAATCATAGAAATATCGATTAATACGCTCCTGTACTTGGTATCATTACAGTGGATGTTAGGTGTGGATCCACTAATGGTGTTTGTTTACATTTTGACGCCGGTGAGCTACGGTGTGTAGTGAAGCATGTTTAGCTATTCCTCGTCCTGCAGGGATGATACTTGTAAGAAACTTACTTTTCAGAGGTGGTATAGTACCGAATATGATTCATTAGTATTGCGGTACTATACTATTACCGGTATACCGTACAACCCTAGTACCTTCACAACAAGATTTAAAAAATTTTTTTTGCCGGTTTCTCCAATTGCCACAAACAATGTTTTTATAATAAGTGTCAAATCAACAACACCCGATTTTGAACATGTTTTGCTGAAGTCACATGTTCTCTGGGAGAAGTTTAATGTACTTTGGGTAGCTTAATTAGCCATTTAACTACATATGATTTCAATATAAAACGTACAGTAAAAGCATGTCGTTTTACATTGCGTCCAATCCTTACAGGTAACTTAATTTCCCGCTCTTTTTAGGAAGTCATTATTCTGATCTTGTTCGGAACCACGGTTAAGTGCAGGGAAACATCTCAAACCAATAAAACAAGACAAAAACGGGTGCCCAAAGTAGCCATTAAAAAACAAATTATCGATGTAATCATAGAAATATCGACTAATACGCTCCTGTACTTGGTATCATTACAGTGGATGTTAGGTGTGGATCCACTAATGGCATTTGTTTACATTTTGACGCCGGTGAGCTACGGTGTGTAGCGAAGCATGTTTAGCTATTCCTCGTCCTGCAGGGATGATACTTGTAAGAAACTTCCTTTTCAGAGGTGGTATAGTACCGAATATGATTCATTAATATCGCGGTACTATACTAATACCGGTATACCGTACAACCCTAGTACCTTCACAACAAGAGTTTGTAAAAAAATATTGCCGGTTTCTCCAATTGCCACAAACAATGTCTTTATAGTAAGTGTCAAATCAACAACACCCGATTTTGAACATGTTTTGCTGAAGTCACATGTTCTCTGGGAGAAGTTTAATGTACTTTGGGTAGCTTAATTAGCCATTTAACTACATATGATTTCAATATAAAACGTACAGTAAAAGCATGTCGTTTTACATTGCGTCCAATCCTTACAAGTAACTTCATTTCCCGCTCTTTTTAGGAAGTCATTATTCTGATCTTGTTCGGAACCACGGTTAAGTGCAGGGAAACATTTAAAGCCAATAAAACAAGACAAAAACGGGTGCCTAAAGTCGCCATTAAACAACAAATTATCGATGTAATCATAGAAATATTGATTAATACGCTCCTGTACTTGGTATCATTACAGTGGATGTTAGGTGAAGATCCACTAATGGCGTTTGTTTACATTTTGACGCCGGTGAGCTACGGTGTGTAGCGAAGCATGTTTAGCTATTCCTCGTCCTGCAGGGATGATACTTGTAAGAAACTTCCTTTTCAGAGGTGGTATAGTACCGAATATGATTCATTAGTATTGCGGTACTATACTAATACCGGTATACCGTACAACCCTAGTACCTTCACAACAAGATTTTGTACACGTTTTGCCGGTTTCTCCAATTGCCACAAACAATGTTTTTATAATAAGTGCCAAATCAACAACACCCAATTTTGGACATGTTTTGCTGAAGTCACATGTTCTCTGGAAAAAGTTTAATGTTCTTTGGGTAGCTTAATTAGCCATTTAACTACAAATTATTTCAATATAAAACGTACAGTAAAAGCATGTCATTTTACATTGCGTCCAATCCTTACAGGTAACTTCATTTCCCGCTCTTTTTAGGAAGTCATTATTCTGATCTTGTTCGGAACCACGGTTAAGTGCAGGGAAACATCTCAAACCAATAAAACAAGACAAAAACGGGTGCCCAAAGTAGCCATTAAAAAACAAATTATCGATGTAATCATAGAAATATCGACTAATACGCTCCTGTACTTGGTATCATTACAGTGGATGTTAGGTGTGGATCCACTAATGGCGTTTGTTTACATTTTGACGCCGGTGAGCTACGGTGTGTAGCGAAGCATGTTTAGCTATTCCTCGTCCTGCAGGGATGATACGTGTAAGAAACGTACTTTTCAGAGGGGGTATAGTACCGAATATGATTCATTAGTATCGCGATACTATACTAATACCTAGTCTCATCTCAATTTTGTGAAAAGCAGCATTGTATGTTAATTACTATGCGCCGCAGCGAGCGCCCTTTTGGAAAATTACATTTACCCAACACATTAGCAATGGAGAAATTCAATTTGGTCATCGTGTAACTTTTAAATAGGCAAAAGCATCTTTAGGCCGGCGAAGCATCATGGCAGCCAGATGACGGATTAGGGTCCCATTACTCGCCATTTGTAATTCAATAAATCATTAATGGGGCTCCATGAATAGCAAGAAGTAGATGGACTCGAGCTGCGCGCACGGGAGAAAAAGAAAAAAAAACACACACACACACACACACACACACACACACACACACACACACACACACACACACACACACACACACACACACACACAAGTCGGTGCTGCTGATGCATCAAAAAATCTGCGGCAGAATGAGCCCGGGCAGCCGAGTGTGTGCGGCGCTCCCCCATGCCATGCATTATGTATAGCTTTTCGGGTGTTGACGTGCCACCGCCGCGACTGCTGCATCATTGCTTTATGACAGCTTTGCAAGACTAGAAACCTCCCGGTCTACTTCGGTCACGCTTTTACTCATTTCAAACCTGCTCCTAACAAGCTACATGAAGGCATTTCACACAATTTAGCATGTCTGAAAAGGGCTAGGAAATGCAGCGCTTAAGGATATCCTCCCCTCTTTTCCACAGTAAAGCATCTACTGAATGTGTTAGTGAATGGGGAAAAATAATTTAAAAAAAATGGAATAATAATTATAAATGTATACATTTTCAGAAGTCGGTCCAAAATCAGCAAAAAAAATACAGGATTGTATCGTCTTCAATCTAGTGTTTACTTGTCCTCCAATAAACACACAAGGTTGGTCTTTCCTTCTATTTTAGTCAAGTCACCTAAAAAAGGTAAACATGCTAGGCTACAGGCTACTAGGAGGGAGCAGCTACGCAACAGCTAAGCACACAATAGCACATAAGCTAGACATACACAATAAGTCTGTGGAACGCTCTCCCTGACCACCTGAGGGTACCACAGGCTGTGGATGCTTTTAAAAAAAGGCTTCTTTTTTTAGATATATGCATACTAGTTTTAGCTATTTGGCTGTTATCTTTTTATTTTTATTTTTTTAATACACTGTAGCACTTTGAGGTTGTTTACTCAATGTAAAGTGCTTTTTACAAATAAAATAAATTCTTATTATTATTAATAATAGTAATTGATTTTATTTATTATTATTATTAATAATAATAATATTTGATATTAATCATAATAATGATTTTATTATTATTATTATTAATAATATTAACACTAACGAGACGTGTGAGTCAGGCCAAAGCAGAGGAGGTGAACACGACTGGAAGGGTGAACCATCACGAATCTACTGGTGCCGAGTGAAAGGACTGGAGAGCTTAAGTAGTCAGGAGGAAACGGGAATCATGTGTGCGCGAAGGCACTGCTAGAAAAATCTGACAGGCGGCACACGCAAATTTTCCAAGGCAGAAGAAGTGTGTTCGAAAGTAACCAGTAACAAACGTGTCTGCATCACCAAGAGTTTGACTTAATGATATATTGTGTCAGCTGGGTGTCGCCAAAGAAAAAACTGCGACCACGCCACTTTGACATAAAGACAACATACAATAGGAAGGGGATTTGTATGGCCCCATTTGGTTTACCTGACACATGACATGTGACAAAAACAAATTTTTTTTGGGGGGGGGGGAGCAGAGGGAGAAAAACACAAAGCAGTTTGGCTAATGAAGATAAAGCCTAATATACAAGCTTTGTTCTCCAACAACAACCATGTACTTCAGTGCAACAAAAAATGTAACCAAAAAAAATTAGCAGGAGTGATACCTCTCACATCTAATACACACTCGTTGTGCCTCACCGACAACTCAGCCTGCGTAGATGACAAAACAGTTTAGCTAGTATTGATGTTATTGGAACAATGACAAAGTTAGAAGTTAAAATAAAGGACGAGTGACCATTCTAGTAGACAAACTAAAGACTTTATAAACAAGTTGTGGCAACGTTACCGACACATCGCCTGCTGCGTGGTAACTCTCAGTCCCAGCAGCTGATGGAAGGAACATCAAATATTTTTCACCCACACCGAGACTCCATGGAAGTAGAAGCGATTGAAATGAAGTGAAACGAAGTAATTGGCTCCGTTTACTCAGAAGGAACATTTTCAAAGCAAAGTCCGTGTAGTCGCCGCCATGTTTCTACAGCCTAACGGCGCTTCAGTTTTCAGGAAGTAAGCAGTGTTGCCTAAAATGCATTAATAAATGACGTTTTGTGTAAGTTTGTACAGTGAATGTATATGTACATGTATGTGTATATGTATGTTTGTACAGTGAGATTAAAGGCCTACTGAAATGCGATTTTCTTATTTAAACGGGGATAGCAGGTCCATTCTATGTGTCATACTTGATCATTTCGCGATATTGCCATATTTTTGCTGAAAGGATTTAGTAGAGAACATCGATGATAAAGTTCGCAACTTTTGGTCGCTGATAAAAAAGCCTTGCCTGTACCGGAAGTAGCAGACGAGTAGCGTGACGTCACAGGTTGTGGAGCTCCTCACATCCAAACATTGTTTACAATCATGGCCACCAGCAGCGAGAGCCATTCGGACCGAGAAAGCGACGATTTCCCCATTAATTTGAGCGAGGATGAAAGATTTGTGGATGAGGAAAGTGAGAGTGAAGGACTAGAGGGCAGTGGGAGCGATTCAGATAGGGAAGATGCTGTGAGAGACCTGATATTCAGCTGGGAATGACTAAAACAGTAAATAAACACAATATACTCTATTAGCCACAACACAACCAGGCTTATATTTAATATGCCACAAATTAATCCCGCATAACAAACACCATTCATATAACCCGCCAATACAACTCAAACACCTGCACAACACACTCAATCCCACAGCCCAAAGTACCGTTCACCTCCCCAAAGTTCATACAGCACATATATTTCCCCAAATTCCCCAAAATTACGTACGTGACATGCACATAGCAGCACGCACGTACGGACAAGCGATCAAATGTTTGGAAGCCGCAGCTGCATGCGTACTCACGGTACCGCGTCTGCGCATCCAACTCAAAGTCCTCCTGGTAAGAGTCTCTGTTCTCTCAGTTCTCCACAGGCCAATGGTAAAGCTTGACTGTCATCTTCCGGGAATGTAAACAGTGAAACACCGGCTGTGTTTGTGTTGCCGCAGCCGGCCGCAATACACCCCTTCCCACCTACAGCTTTCTTCTTTGCTGTCTCCATTGTTCATTGAAGAAATTGCAAAAGGATTCACCAACACAGATGTCCAGAATACTGTGGAATTTTGCGATGAAAACAGACGACTTAATAGCTGGCCACCATGCTGTCCCAAAATGTCCTCCGCAATCCGTGACGTCACGCGCTGACGTCATCATACCGAGACGTTTTCAGCAGGATATTTCGCGCAAAATTTAAAATTGCACTTTAGTAAGCTAACCATGTGTTGCAATGTTAAGATTTCATCATTGATATATAAACTATCAGACTGCGTGGTCGGTAGTAGTGGCTTTCAGTAGGCCTTTAATCCTTGATAAAATTCCCTTCAAGAAAAAAAGTACCTTTTTAATATAAAAAAAAGCCTTTTACCCAAAAATACGTTACTCATTGAAAAACAAACCCAAAAATGGTTCATAGTCAGAAAACCCAGATATTGAGTTAAAATAATACCCTTATAACCCAAAAAATTGGATTGCTCTTCATAAAAATAGCTCACAAATGCAACCCAACACTCACAACTCATAAATTGGGTTATCAAAATAACCCAGCGTGTTTTAGTGTGTACATCGTGAGCTGACAAGTTATCCTGCCACAACTCTCGCCTCTTCTCCCACACCTTACAAAAAGTCCTGCAACTAGTCTAACACGGTTCAACGAGGATACGGAATAAAAAAAGCAGCACAATCTTGTAAATCCCCCCCCAAAAAAAATCAAAATTTGCAGAAAACAGAGGCGGCTTTCAATAACGCCTGCTTTTGTAGCTTAGCCTGCTCGTCGTCGTCCTCGCATTCTTCTTGTAGCCGATCAATACTCCTCGGCACCAAAGAGCACAATATTGACATCTGCAGACAGACACGCGCTCCTTTTGTTGAAAAATGAATCAAATGTTCCGCCGCCGTACTGTACGCCGCCGCCTCTTCTGGGCTTGATGATGCATCGCCGTGGGAGGCTGCGCCTGTCACCCGGGCAACTAGCGTCGTCTTCCAAACAACCTCAGGCAGGGAGCCCGGCACCGACTCCCCCCGCCGGCGCCGCCATCACTCAAATCTACTAGTTTAAAAGCCCGGCGAGCATTATGGGATGTCGCTATGTCTAGGAAAAGAGCCATCAGCAGCATCTGCCGGTGTTGAGGCACAAGATGATGGACAGGCTGACGAGCTCGGTTAGCATCCTGGCAACCATATGTCCTTACCGCGTGTTTATTTAGCCTTTTTGTTTTTTTTTTAAAGGGAGAATATTTACGGAATTTGGCAAGAAGCGGGATACATCGAAACGCTGAATCTGAGAAACAGGCCGGTGTACAAGGAGAAGAAAGCATCCACTCTCGCACCCTTCAAAGTTTACGGCCCGACATTCTGCTGCAGCCTGGACACATAGCGGCTATAAACCAACACCTCCGAAATGGACCCTTCTAGAACATCTGGTAGTGGCGACAGAACGCCGGCCACAAATTCGGATAACTGGACATTCCTGTGAGATTTGGGGGGCGAGAAGGGGATACGGGAACATTTGCCTGGTAACAGGACTGCCAGCTCTACATTCATGGCTATATTTGTTAGTGATGTGCGGATCGATACTGAAATATTGATACCAGCTCCTTATGCTTTAATATCGATTCTCAAATCAAAATATCGATACTTTTGATACTTTGGTTCAGAGTGCCCAAACTTGAAAAAAAACTCAGTTTGTGATGGCCATATTGATATTTTTTTAATAAAATGCAAAAAACAGATAATGTGACAGATATGTATTATACAGTATATTATTAATTATTAGTTCGAACAATTCAGTTTTTTCTCATTATACACCATTTTTATTAACTTTTTTCTTACATTTTTACAGTAATAATAATAATAATAATAATAATAACAACAATCTAATGATTGCATAACTACATAACCTAGTGTGTCATAAATTTTACCTGTACAAAAATATGATGTTCAGCTACATATGTAACAGTGTTTATTATTGTTGTTGTAGTTTTTTAAATTAATTAATTCAGTTTTTGTCATGTCTGTGTAATCATGTTTTGTTTTAAGTCATGTTTTGTTTAGTTATTGGACTCTTCGGTTTCTGGCTTTTCACTCCCTTGTCTTGTTTCCATGATTACCCATTAGTTTCACCTGTTCCACGTTTGGACTCATTGTGCACTCTTGTTTGTCACCATAGCAACCCATTAGTTTTCACCTGTCACGTCACGCACCTGTTTCACGTTTTGAGTCACGCACCTGTTTTCGTTAATCATGTCTGTAGTATTTAAGTTCATTGTTTTTCAGTTTGTCTTTCTGGTGACATCCCCACATTTATGCTCTGCACATTTCTGACTCTTTTTTCATGTCCATCGTTCACGCTGCTCCTTTTTGTCCATGCCAAGTAAGTTTTGTTTATTATTGCCACAGTTAGTGTTTTTTGTTGTTCATAGTTTTTGCCTTTGTGCAAGTGTTTGGTTTCATAGTTTGTTCTCTGCCATTGTGCGCGCCTTTTGTTTACTTCCTTGTTTTGTATTTATAGTGTTTAAATAAAAATGTACCTTCATTCCCGTCTCGCCCGAGCCAACTTTCCGTTGCCTTCGCGAAAAACTAAACCCCTGGACCAAGTCATGACAGTTTTATTTTATTTTTTAACTAACTGATTTTGTATTTTAAGTATATTTTATTTTCTATTTGAGAGTTTCTAATATTTAAAATCACATGTGCCTAAACATTTTTATTTAAAAAAAAAATGCTAAAAACAGATGTCATCTGTGTATTGTATGTAATTAAGTATATAATTACTGTAGTAATTAATTATTACATTTCAGCTTTTTCTCACTATATACCATTTTTAAAACATGTTTTTATTAAATTTATTTTTATTTTTAATAGTTGTTTTTTTCCCATGTAAGAATAGAATAATCACAACAATATAACGATTGCATAACTGCATTTTGACTGTGTCAAAAATCCTGCCTGTACAAAAATATTATGTTGATATGTAACAGTGTTTATTATTGTTGTAGTTTTTTAAATTAATTCAGAAATTAGTTTTATTTTATTACTGAACTAATTTTGTATTTTAAGCCTGGACACATAGCGGCTGTAAACCAACACCTCCGAAATGGACCCTTCTAGAACATCTGGTAGTGGCGACAGAACGCTGGCCCCAAATTCGGATAACTGGACACTCCTGTGAGATTTGGGGGGCGAGAAGGGGATACGGGAACATTTGCCTGGTAACAGGACTGCCAGCTCTACCTTCATGGCTATATTTGTTAGTGATGTGCGGATCGATACTGAAATATTGATGCCGCCGATACCAGCTCCTTATGCTTTAATATCAATTCTCAAATCAAAATATCGATACTTTTGATACTTTGGTTCAGAGTGCCCAAACTTAAAAAAAAACTCAGTTTGTGATGGCCATATTGATATTTTTTTAATAAAATTTAAAAAATGCTAAAAACAGATAATGTGACAGCTATGTATTATACAGTATATTATTAATACTTATTAGTTAGAACAATTCAGTTTTTTCTCATTATATACCATTTTATTAACTTTTTTCTTACATTTTTACAGTGATAATAATAATAATAATAATAATAACAACAATCTAATGATTGCATAACTACATTACCTAGTGTGTCATAAATTTTGCCTGTACAAAAATATGATGTTCAGTAACATATGTAACAGTGTTTATTATTGTTGTTGTAGTTTTTTTTTAAATTAATTAATTCAGTTTTATTTTATTTTTTAACTAACTGATGTTGTATTTTAAGTATATTTTATTTTCTATTTGAGAGTTTCTAATATTTAAAATCACATGTGCCTAAACATTTTTATTTTTTTTAAAAAATGCTAAAAACAGATGTCATCTGTGTATTGTATGTAATTAAGTATATAATTACTGTAGTAATTAATTATTACATTTCAGATTTTTCTCATTATATACCATTTTTTATGACATGTTTTTATTAAATTTATTTTTATTTTTAATAGTTGTTTTTTTCCCATGTAAGAATAGAATAATAACAACAATATAACGATTGCATAACTGCATTTTGACTGTGTCAAAAATCCTGCCTGTACAAAAATATTATGTTGATATGTAACAGTGTTTATTATTGTTGTAGTTTTTTTAAATTAATTCAGAAATTAGTTTTATTTTATTACTGAACTAATTTTGTATTTTAAGCCTGGACACATAGCGGCTATAAACCAACACCTCTGAAATGGACCCTTCTAGAACACCTGGTAGTGGCGACAGAACGCCGGCCACAAATTCGGATAACTGGACATTCCTGTGAGATTTGGGGGGCGAGAAGGGGATACGGGAACATTTGCCTGGTAACAGGACTGCCAGCTCTACCTGTATTATACAGTATATTATTATTAATTATTAGTTAGAAAAAAATATTTTTTTCTCATTATATACCTTTTTTTATTAAACTTTTTTCTTACATTTTTACAGTGATAAAAATAATAATAATAATAATAACAATATAATGATTGCATAACTACATAACCTAGTGTGTCATAAATTTTGCCTGTACAAAAATATGATGTTCAGTAACATATGTAACAGTGTTTATTATTGTTGTTGTAGTTTTTTTAAATTAGTTAATTCAGTTTTATTTTATTTTTTAACTAACTGATTTTGTATTTTAAGTATATTTTATTTTCAATTTGAGAGCTTCTAATATTTTAAATCACAGGTGCCTAAATATTTTTTTTTTTTTTTTAAATGCTAAAAACAGATGTCATCTGTGTATTTTATGTAAATAATTACTCTATTAATTATTATATAGAACATTTAATCTTTTTCTCATTAAATTCCAATTTTTTGTACTTTTTTTTGAAATTTTTTAATTTAATTTATTTGTCTTTTTAATAGTTGTTTTTTTTCCATGTAAGAATAGAGCAATAACAACAATATAATGATTGCGTAACTGTATAACCTCATGTGTCAAAAATCCTGCCTGTACAAAAATATTATGTTCAGTTACATATGTAACAGTGTTTATTATTGTTGTAGTTTTTTTAATTAATTCGGAAATGTATTTTATTATATTTCTTAACTAACGTTGTATTTTAAGTATATTTTATTTTCAATTTCAGAGCTTCTAATATTTTAAATCAGGTGTCTAATTTTTTTTTTACATGCTAAAAACAAATGTGTCATCTGTGTATTACATGTGACTAAGTATAGAATTATTGTATTAATTATTAGATAGTACATTTCAGCTTTTTCTCATAATATACCATTTTGTTTTTACTTTTTCCTGACATTTTTTAATTACATTTATTTTTATTAATTGTTTTTTTTCCCATGTAAGAATAGAATAAAAATAACAAAATAACAATTGCATAACTGCATAACCTATTGTGTCAAAAATGCTGCCTGTACAAAAATATGATGTTCAGTTACATATGTAACAGTGTTTATTATTGTGGTTGTAGTTTTTTCAAATTAATTAATTCAGACGTTTTATCACAATTTCAGAAGGGTTAAAACCATTAAAAATCAGTTCCCAGTGGCTTATTTTATTTTTCAAAGTTTTCTTCAAAATTTTACCCATCACGCAATATCCCTAAAAAAAAGCTTCAAAGTGCCTGATTTTAACCATCGTTATAAACACCCGTCCATTTTCCTGTGACGTCACATAGTGAAGCCAACACAAACAAACATGGCGGAAAGAACAGCAAGCTATAGCGACATTAGCTCGGATTCAGACTCGGATTTCAGCGGCTTAAGCGATTCAACAGATTACGCATGTATTGAAACGGATGGTTGTAGTGTGGAGGCAGGTAGCGAAAACCAAATTGAAGAAGAAACTGAAGCTATTGAGCCATATCGGTTTGAACCGTATGCAAGCGAAACCGACGAAAACGACACGACGGCCAGCGACACGGGAGAAAGCGAGGACGAATTCGGCGATCGCCTTCTAACCAACGATTGGTATGTGTTTGTTTGGCATTAAAGGAAACTAACAACTATGAACTAGGTTTACAGCATATGAAATACATTTGGCAACAACATGCACTTTGAGAGTGCAGACAGCCCCATTTTCATCAATTAATATATTCTGTAGACATACCCTCATCCGCGCTCTTTTCCTGAAAGCTGATCTGTCCAGTTTTGGAGTTGATGTCAGCAGGCCAGGGAAGCTAGGGTCGATATTCTTCTCTTGATCATTTTCGGTGGCATAAGGGACGGTGTGAGCCAAGACATCCAGGGTGTTTAGCTCGCTCGTCAGCGGGAACAAACTGCCGCCATTGCTTGCCGTGCTACCGAGGTCCTTTGTCCCTGAATTGCTCACACACTCCGGCAGATTCAATGGGGGTCTGGCGGCAGATTTCTTTGACTTTATCGTTGGAAATGCATCTTTGAGTGTCGCAGGATATCCACACATTTTTTCCATCTCTGTCGTAGCATAGCTTCCGTCGGTAAAGTGTGCGGAACAAACGTCCAATTTCTTGCCACTTTCGCATCTTTGGGCCACTGGTGCAACTTGAATCCGTCCCTGTTGGTGTTGTTACACCCTCCGACAACACACCGACGAGGCATGATGTCTCCAAGGTACGGAAAACAGTCGAAAAAACGGAAAATAACAGAGCTGATTTGACTCGGTGTTTGAGAAAATGGCGGATTGCTTCCCGATGTGACGTCACGTTGTGACGTCATCGCTCCTAGAGCGAATAATAGAAAGGCGTTTAATTCGCCAAAATTCACCCATTTAGAGTTCGGAAATCGGTTAAAAAAATATATGGTCTTTTTTCTGCAACATCAAGGTATATATTGACACTTACATAGGTCTGGTGATAATGTTCCCCTTTAATAAAATATACACTGTGGTGGCCTCTGTGCTCCCCCCACCGCCTGCTGGGGTGGGGGGAGCATGGCCAGAGAAAGGAGCAGACCCAACAAAGCAACCAAGACCATTAATACCGATAAATACTGCTCAGCAACTGTAAACAAATCATTGACCATTCGTCCAAGGATAATTGTATCGAATGTATGTCTTCCAAAATATTTTAGCTAATTCATAAGGCATACTTGCCAACCTTAAGACCTCCGATTTCGGGAGGTGGGGGGTAGGGGCGTGGTCGGGGGTGGGGTGGGGCGTGGTTGGGGGCGTGGTTAACAGGGGAGGAGTATATTGACAGCTAGAATTCACCAAGTCAAGTATTTCATACATACATACATACATACATACATACATACATATATACATACATACATATATATATTTATATATATATATCCTGAAAATATGCAAACAAAGCTGTGTTTAGATAATTGATACTTCAAACTTGCATAAATAAATATTAAGGAATATAACATAACTTGGCTTCTGAGAGCTTCAAAATGTAATGAATAAAATGCTAAAGTTGTTGATAAACAAGCAATTATTTTAATAATTAAATATGGTCATTTTAAATGAATTATTATGATAATTTAAAATCAATTATTTCAAATATGTTTATTTTAATGTATAATTCTATGGCTGGATGTAATAAGGAGTCACAAAAAAATACAAATAAAAATACAATTAATTTTGATGTTTTTAGCAAAAATATAGTAAAAATGTATTTTGTTTTTTTGTTTTTTTTAATTAATAAATTATTTATTTGTAGGTAAAATAAACATAATAATACAATGTATCTCTAGTCTGGATGATTTAGTTCTTGTCACCCCTCCCGTCATGAAAAAAGGCTGTCCTCACTCAGGTCCGCACGGAGCTGGAGGGGGCGTGGCTTCCAGCTCCGGCTGAAAATCGGGAGATTTTCGGGAGAATATTTGTCCCGGGAGGTTTTCGGGAGAGGCGCTGAATTTCGGGAGTCTCCCGGAAAATTCGGGAGGGTTGGCAAGTATGTCATAAGGGCCGCGACTTATTCGAATGACTAATTTTGACTGTACATCCATCAACGTTATTAAAAACGACGCTGCATGCATTAGAGTCCTTCGAGGACGAGATCCAAACGATGCAACTCCAAGTTCAATTTCCGCCTTCATTAATCTGTTTTCCCCTACCCGTGCCATTACCTGCTTAATGGAAGGACAAGGGGATGTGGCATTTCGGGACAAGACTGTATCGTCCAACATTGCACCTTCAGCCTTTGTAGGGAAATTCCTTTGCAGCAGCACCGAGCGCCCTCTCCACCCCCCCCCCGCTCCCCCATTTCCCCCTGCAGCCTTCCAGACAGATAAATGGGACGGAGTCAGCCCGAATGAGGTTTTTTTTCCAATGATCCCGCTTCCACACCAGCAAACCAATTACCATGACTAAGATAAACCCCTCCAGCGCACCTTCTTCCCCTTAACCTGCACCGGGGCGCACGCCCTTTCCCAGTCAGCCATTGTTACAGTGGCGGGTATCTCCGCCAGGGTCGGGGGAATAAAGTCAAAAGTCGAAGATAGCTACTTCGCCGCTTTACGCGCGGAGGGAAAAAGCCGAGCACGTCCTCGGAAAAATGACATTTGCTCCTTCATTAGCATTTCCTCCCCGTGTCGTATAACGGAGAAATGTCACGAGCGGGCCTGCGGGCCTGCGGGCTAGAAGTCGCAGCAGCGCGTGATGAGTGGCTCTTGTTTCGGAGCCAAAGTCGGGGGCAGCGACCAAAGCAGCCTCTGATCTATCCCCTCACGCCGTATTTCCACTAAAAGCCATGATTAATGGCGCCGCCAACAAAAAAGGTACGTTTTCTGCCTCCGCTCGCCAAGTGTTCCCCACGTACGGACGTCCCACGCACGCTACTGCTAATCCTGTGAGACACTCGTGCCCGCTGTCCCGACATCAAACACGTCCATGGAGGAAGTGTGCCACAAACTCAAATATCCTGCGCAGCCGTAAAAAGGCCAAGATATATTTGTCGAGATGAGGTTGGTAAAACTTTTATGGCAGAGTACCGACTCACTTCCGCTCTAAGGTCTTTGTGTCTGGCGGTTTTCCACGTCAAAAAGAAAGTACAGCCTAGAAAAAAAAACACCGTATTGAACAATCATTGAGAAGAAACAGGGTCGTTTGTTGATTTTATCCAAGGGGAGACTGAGGGCGGCAAGAAAACAGAAAATGTAGACTTTACGCGAGGGTTTGTGGCAATGTTTTTACCATGTTTATCCAAAAATAATAATACAGTCTATTATACAGCATTATTCACATGTGAATAACATAAATACAGTCTATTATACAGCATTATTCACATGTGAATAACATAAATAGTCTATTATACAGCATTATTCACATGTGAATAATATAAATACAGTCTATTTATACAGCATTATTTACATGTGAATAATAAAAATACAGTCTATTATACAGCATTATTCACATGTGAATAACATAAATGCAGTGTATTATACAGCAATATTCACATGTGAATAATATAAATACAGTCTATTATAAAGCATTATTCACATGTGAATAACATAAATACAGTCTATTATACAGCATTATACACATGTGAATAATAAAAATACAGTCTATTATACAGCATTATTCACATGTGAATAATATAAATACAGTCTATTATACAACATTATTCACATGTGAATAACATGAATACAGTCTATTATACAGCATTGTTCACATGTGAATAACATAAATACAGTCTATTATACAGCATTATTCACATGTGAATAACATAAATACAGTCTATTATACAGCATTATTCACATGTGAATAATATAAATACAATCTATTATACAGCATTATTCACATGGGAATGATATAAATGAAGTCTATTATACAGCATTATTCACATGTGAATAACATAAATAGTCTATTATACAGCATTATTCACGTGTGAATAATATAAATACAATCTATTATACAGCATTATTCACATGTGAATAACATAAATACAGTCTATTATACAGCATTATTCACATGTGAATAACATAAATACAGTCTATTATACAGCTTTTTTCACATGTGAATAACATAAATACAGTCTATTGTACAGCATTATTCACATGTGAATAACATAAATACAGTAAATTATACAGCATTATTCACATGTGAATAACAAATACAGTCTATTATACAGCATTATTCACATGTGAATAACATAAATACAGTATATTATACAGCATTATTCACATGTGAATAACATAAATACAGGCTATTATACAGCATTATTCACATGTGAATAACATAAATACAGTATATTATACAGCATTATTCACATGTGAATAACATAAATACAGTATATTATACAGCATTATTCACATGTGAATAACATAAAAACAGTCTATTATACATTCAAGTCCAGTCAAAAAGGAACATATGCATTATACAGTCTGATGGCTGTAATATATTACAGGACATGTAACAGCTGCAACATAAAATAGAGAGTAGATCCACAATTTGTTTGTGTTGTTTCTAGATCTCCTTGGCACCCTATGTGACCAGGTACTACAAAGTAGGACCCGGTTTTACTCTTTGCAACGGAGGCACAACAAAATGGACAAAAAAGCAACAACAACAAAAAAAAAACTGTTGATGGGGAACAAGTAGAAACGAGCCACTTTAGAAAGAACAGCACGGAAACCTGCCGGCACAGAAATAAAAGGATGATGGATGACGACGCATCAAAGGACAAACAACAACACCATACTTGGCTTTAGGACATGTGGCTCAGAACTAATGCAGCCTCCGTGCGGAAACCCCGCCAGCGTAAGGGGGAGGGGGGGGGGGATCCTTTTAGCGGGCGATATTAACACGATTTACCTCCCCCTCTTGAACAAAGAGACCTTTTGCACGGCCCTCGCACTCCAGGTCACTTTCATTTAGGATGTACCCAGCAAGGCATGTTTATCGGAGCCCAGAGAGCCCACAGTTGCCCCTTGGCGGGCAGCCGCCCTCGTGTTCAAGGTTAAACTCACCTACAGACTCAGTGTGTGTGTGTGTGTGTGTGTGCGTGTGTGTGTGTGTGTGTGTGCGTGTGTGTGTGTGTTTGTGTGCGGAGGGCGGGTGTTAGCAAAACATGAGCCCTGATAAATGGACTCATCCGTCTTTGTAGAACCAGCAGGTGGCGAGTAATGGATGCTGCAAGAACAACGGTGATTATGATGTAAGGCAGATGACGGTTGGAGTCGTGCCTTATAGGAAGGACTTCTGCATGCGAAAAACACAAACCTCAGAAGGAAAACGTCACCCCATACGCTTGCACGATACATAAAGAGCAGGATTGCTCATCCGTGTTTGATACCGACCACATGTAATAACGTCAAAATGTACTTAAGGTGAGTCAGTGTAGCTTTTTTGAACGGCCTTGACAGGCACGAATCGGAATTGGACGATTACATACAAACTCCGTTTCCATATGAGTTGGGAAATTGTGTTAGATGTAAATATAAACGGAATACAATGATTTGCAAATCCTTTTCAAGCCATATTCAGTTGAATATGCTACAAAGACAACATTTTTGATGTTCAAACTGATAAACTTTTTTTTTTTTTTTTTTGGAAATAATCATTAACTTTAGAATTTGATGCCAGCAACACATGACAAAGAAGTTGGGAAAGGTGGCAATAAATACTAAAAAAGTTGAAGAATGCTCATCAAACACTTATTTGGAACATCCCACAGGTGAACAGGCAAATTGGGAACAGGTGGGTGCCATGATTGGGTATAAAAGTAGATTCCATGAAATGCTCAGTCATTCACAAACAAGGATGGGGCGAGGGTCACCACTTTGTCAACAAATCAAATTGTTGAACAGTTTAAGAAAAACCTTTCTCAACCAGCTATTGCAAGGAATTTAGGGATTTCACCATCTACGCTCCGTAATATCATCAAAGGGTTCAGAGAATGTGGAGAAATCACTGCACGTAAGCAGCTAAGCCCGTGACCTTCCATCCCTCAGGCTGTACTGCATCAACAAGCGACATCAGTGTGTAAAGGATATCACCACATGGGCTCAGGAACACTTCAGAAACCTACTGTCAGTAACTACAGTTGGTCGCTTCATCTGTAAGTGCAAGTTAAAACTCTCCTATGCAAGGCGAAAACCGTTTATCAACAACACCCAGAAACGCTGTCGGCTTCGCTGGGCCTGAGCTCATCTAAGATGGACTGATACAAAGTGGAAAAGTGTTCTGTGGTCTGATGAGTCCACATTTCAAATTATTTTTGGAAACTGTGGACGTCGTGTCCTCCGGACCAAAGAGGAAAAGAACCATCCGGATTGTTATAGGCGCAAAGTGTAAAAGCCAGCATCTGTGATGGTATGGGGGTGTATTAGTGCCCAAGACATGGGTAACTTACACATCTGTGAAGGCGCCATTAATGCTGAAAGGTACATACAAGTTTTGGAGCAACATATGTTGCCATCAAAGCAACGTTACCATGGACGCCCCTGCTTATTTCAGCAAGACAATGCCAAGCCACGTGTTACATTAACGTGGCTTCATAGTAAAAGAGTGCGGGTACTAGACTGGCCTGCCTGTAGTCCAGACCTGTCTCCCATTGAAAATGAGTGGCGCATTATGAAGCCTAAAATAGCACAACGGAGACCCCCGGACTGTTGAACAACTTAAGCTGTACATCAAGCAAGAATGGGAAAGAATTCCACCTGAGAAGCTTCAAAAATGTGTCTCCTCAGTTCCCAAACGTTTACTGAGTGTTGTTAAAAGAAAAGGTGATGTAACACAGTGGTGAACATGCCCTTTCCCAACTACTTTGGCACGTGTTGCAGCCATGAAATTCTAAGTTAATTATTATTTGCAAAAAAAAAAAAATAAAGTTGATGAGTTTGAACATCAAATATGTTGTCTTTGTAGTGCATTCAATTGAATATGGGTTGAAAAGGATTTGCAAATCATTGTATTCCGTTTATATTTACATCTAACACAATTTCCCAACTCATATGGAAACGGGGTTTGTACTTTTTCACGGAAATTGCCGGGTGCCGATCAATCAACGCATCCCTGCTAAGAAACGGCTAGTGTCCGGGAAAAACAATGAGTTTTGATGGGATCAGCAAAGCAAATATACGTTTCAAGAAGCTACTAATAATGTAAAATAATCCATGACAACATAAAACAGACTAAAAATTTAATATAACAATAAATTACAAATATAAAAAAAGAACACATTCGTTCTCATTTGTTAAACAAATTTGTTTCATCAAGAATTCAAAAAACTTAAAGGGGAACTGCACTTTTTTGGGGAATTGTGCCTATCTAAAAAACCTCCATTAAGGTGTTATACACATGATGTAAGTATATATGTAATGTAGTAACAGGCATATTTATAATAACATTTAATATTTACGTACTTTGTTCATTTTAAGCATACGCGGCGCATTCATTTCAAAAAACGCTTCACGATGTTCACCTTTTTTTTTTAACACCGATATTGATCACTAATCCTTGAGAGCCTACAAACATAATAAAACACCACTTATTGTACAAGGTCTGCTGTCATTAGGATGCCAACTGCTAAGATGTTCATATATTCCTATTTAGATGAAGAATGACTCATAATCCTCGTGAAGAAATGGCGGGTGGAACCAAGCGTCTTTTTGTGTCGTTCTCGCCATTTCCGGGTCTAAGTGTACCAACTTGTCGGAATACATCCTCATCCTTCTACTATCAGAGAGGTGTGATTTATGATCTACAATCAACTTCCACAAGAATGGAAGCATTTTTTAACTCAGTGTAAATTTAAATATAAATAAATATAAACAAAAAAATAAATAAAATTAAGTACAAAATACAGAAAAAAAAACAACCAGGTCTCATTCGTCACATTTTTTCGTAAAAAAATGTAAATACTTAATAACTATACCTCTGATGTCACACGCTTTTCTTTTAGAACACAGATTGCTATGATTGATTTTATGATTTTCTTTTCTCGTGCCGTTTCTGGAAGGAAATCCAATTTCGAGTTGAAAGGTGGCTTGAACTTAAAGGCTTCTACTTTGAAGTGTAGAGTGAGAGGTAAAAAAAAAAAGAAAGAAAGAAAAAAAAACATAACAAAACATCACTTACTGTACAAGGTCTGCTGTCATTAGGATGCCAACTGCTAGGTTGTTCATATATTCCCGTTTAGATGAAGAATGACTCATAATCCTCGCGAAGAAAAGGGGGGTGGAACCAAGCGTCTTTTTGTTTCGTTCTCGCCATTTCCGGGTCTAAGAGTACCGACTTGTTGGAATACATCCTCATCCTTCTACTATCAGAGAGGTGTGATTTATGATCTACAATAAACTTCCACAGAAAGGTATCAATTTCTAACTCAGTGTATATATAAATAGAAATAAAATATAAAACAAAAATTATAAAACTAAGTACAAATACAGAAAAAAAAGAATAATAATTGTAAAATGTTTTCATTAAAATATGTCAATACATAATAACTATACCTCTGATGTCACACACTTTTCTTTTAGAACTATGATTTCTTTTCTCGTGTTGTTTCTGGTGGGAAATCCAATTTCGAGTTGAAAGGTGGCATGAACTTTTTTAAAGGCTTCCACTTTGAAGAGTGGAGTGAGAGGTTAAAAAAAAACATGATGAAAAATCACTTACTGTACAAGGTCTGCTGTCATTAGGATGCCAACTACTAGGATGTTCATATATTCCCGTTTAGATGAAGAATGACTCATAATCCTCGTGAACAAAAGGGGGGTGGAACAAAGTATCTTTTTGTGTCGTTCTTGCCATTTCCGGGTCTAAGAGTACCGACTTGTTGGAATACATCCTCATCCTTCTACTATCCAGGTGAGAGGTGTGTTTTATGATCTACAATAAACTTCCACAAAAGAGGTAGCAATTTCTAACTCAGTGTTTATTTAAATAGACATAAAATATAAACAAAAAATTATAAAACTAAGTACAAAATACAGCAAAAAAAATTAAAATTGTCAAATTTTTTCAATACAAAATATAAATACATAATAACTATACCTCTGATGTCACACACTTTTCTTTTAGAACTATGATTTCTTTTCTCGTGCCGTTTCTGGTGGGAAATCCAATTTCGAGTTGATAGGTGGCATGAACTTAAAGGCTTCCACTTTGAAGAGTGGAGTGAGAGGTTAAAAAAAAACATGATGAAAAATCACTTACTGTACAAGGTCTGCTGTCATTAGGATACCAACTACTAGGATGTTCATATATTCCCGTTTAGATGAAGAATGACTCATAATCCTCGCAAAGAAAAGCGTCTTTTTGTGTCGTTCTTGCCATTTCCGGGTCTAAGAGTACCGACTTGTTGGAATACATCGTCATCCTTCTACTATCCAGGTGAGAGGTGTGATTAATGATCTACAATAAACTTCCACAAAAGAGGTAGCAATTTCTAACTCAGTGTTTATTTAAATAGACATAAAATATAAACAAAAAATTACAAAACTAAGTACAAAATACAGAAAAAATATAAATACATAGTAACTATGATTTCTTTTCTCGTGCTGTTTCTGGTGGGAAATTCAATTTTGAGTTGAAAGGTGGCGTGAACTTAAAGGCTTCCACTTTGAAGAGTGGAGTGAGAGGTAAAAAAAAAAAAATGTGATGAAAAATCACTTACTGTACAAGATCTGCTGTCATTTGGATGCCAACTACTAGGATGTTCATATATTCCCGTTTAGATGAAGAATGACTCATAATCCTCGCGAAGAAAAGGGGGGTGAAAGCGTCTTTTTGGGTCTAAGAGTACCGACTTGTTGGAATACATCCTCATCCTTCTACTATCCAGGTGAGAGGTGTGATTTATGATCTACAATAAACTTCCACAAAAGAAGTAGCAATTTCTAACTCAGTGTATATTTAAATAGACATAAAATATAAACAAAAAATTATAAAACTAAGTACAAAATACAGAAAAAAATAAATAAAAATAGTCAAATTTTTTCATTAAAAAATGTAAATACATAATGTCACACACTTTTCTTTTAGAACTATGATTTCTTTTCTCGTGCCGTTTCTGGTGGGGAATCCAATTTCGAGTTGAAAGGTGCCATGAACCTTTTTAAAGGCTTCCACTTTGAAGAGTGGAGTGAGAGGTGTTTAAAAAAAATAAAATAAAATAAAAAATAAAAAAAACATATCCATTCATACGTTGGAAATCACTCCTCCAAGGGCTATAATCCATCCGGGGGGAGAAAAAAAAATAAAAATAAAAAAAATCAAAAATTCCACTGCTGCCCACCTGACCCTACCTCCTATTTCTGAGAGTAATGTATCCCATCAATCCCTGTCAGGCGCAAATGCACAGTAATACATTTTGTATTGGACGTGGTCACTCGATTAGCCTCCCTCGGCTTTTACATAACTGGGCCGTGCAGCGTCGTGTAGGGCCAGACGTGCACGAGCGTGACCGCTCAAGCGTGACTCGTGGACACAAAGACAAGTTGGAATAACAACAACACCCGATTGCATGTGTCCCCTCCTGTCGCCATGACGATGTACTTGGTTTGGGCTTCTCTCTCTCTCAGTCTCCCGTACTGTACAAATCCCTGGGTGAAAAAAAGCTCCATCCACTTCCAGGAATCCTTCAACTACCTCGCTCCTTTTTGTCTTGTTCTTTATACCGCTTACATTTTGCATCCAAGGTCTGCACAAGAGAGACGTCAACGCTGCCGGAGGGAACATTAAGCGTCCCAAACGTTCCCTAAATGCTCCGATAGCGGCATTTAAGGAGATTTGAAATGTCACACACTCTCAGTAATAACTCATTTTTTTCAAAAAAGGGAATAAAAAAGCAGAGCCACTTATCTCCCCTTAAAAGCCCTTCAAGTTAATGACTGCATTTGAGAACAATAAAAAGGTACTTGATCGTGATTGACAACTAATAAAAAGCAGATTTGAGTTTTTTCCCATTAATAAATGCCCCCAAAAAACCACACAAAAATTGTTGAATATATTTTTACATATATATTCCAGTGATAGTTTTAAAGCCATCTTGAAAACGTGCATGAATTTTGAAAAGAACAACAGGACAACTTTCACGAAACAAGTTGTAGACGACCACAAAGACTCGGCTAACTGCTGGCCTGCTGTGCAGTGAGACCGTATTGCTATATGAATTATATTATACATTTACATAGTTTAGTTAGCTGAGGTATATAATGTACAGTGTATTTTGTCAACTACTGTATGTGTGTAACGTATTTCTTGTGCTGAGCTATCATAAAACGGCTGCAAAAGACGCACTGGCTGAGGCTCCAGTAATCCCGCCTCCTGCACCCCCGCCGTAGAATTGTTATATCAACTAAAGCCCACACTTAAACTTTCCACGTGCAAGATTGAATCTATTTAAAAAAGTTATTTCATAAGAAGCCAAAAAGTGCAAAAACAATCATGTTCGTGTTGGAGGAGTTGTGAATGACTGCAGGGCCACAACATTAGGTACACCTGCAGACTGCAGGTGTACCTAATTCACAACTCCTCCAACACGAACATTATTGTTTTTGCACTTTTTGGCTTCTTATTAAATAACTTTTGTAACCTATTTTTATGGGCTTTCCTCTTTGTGATGTTAAGTTCCTGTTATGCGCTGTTATACAGTATATGCCTTGAGCTCTTATTTTGAAGGCGCAAAGAGCGGAAGTGATGACACGTTGGAGTGGAGCGCAGGTTTTTGAAAGAAGGTAAATAAAGTGGTCCTCGTGTAAACTGGAGCCTCCGTGTTTGTTATTTTGTAGTTTCATACAGTATAGGCGACATTTATAAACCCTCGGTTACACTTTTTTAAATAGATTCAATCTTGCACGTGGATAGTTTAAGTGAGGGCTTTAGTTGATATAACACTCCCGTCAGGGGTGCATTAATCCAGCACAACAGCGGCTAATGGACTTCATTTATAAGTAAAGGTAAGACCATAATAATGTTTTTTTTTATTAAATGTGCTTTTTTGTGTGCTACAGTTTGTATGTGTAAAGTTAAAGTTAAGTTAAAGTAGCAATGATTGTCACACACACACACTAGGTGTAATGAAATTTGTCCTCTGCATTTGACCCATCCCCTTGATCACCCCCTGGGAGGTGAGGGGAGCAGTGGGCAGCAGCGGCGCCGCGCCCGGGAATAATTTTTGGTGATTTAATCCCCAATTCCAAGCCTTGATGCTGAGTGCCAAGCAGGGAAGAATGCTGGTGTGAGCTTTTAAACATAACCCGTTAACTGCTGCCAATCAAATGGTGAATAAGATACTCTTTAGGGTTGATATGTTTGTAAATGTGACTGTGATGAAGTCAGTGCCTCACCAGCCATCAACCTCACCGCACGTCACTGGAACAGCTTGCCGGACGACCTCAGGGCTGCGGAGAACGTTCATGTTTTTAAGAGCAGGCTTAAGACCCACCTTTTTGATATGGCTTTTACCTAATATTAATTATTTTATTGAAGTCATTCGTTTTTTACTTTTTATTTTACTAGTTATGCAAGATGGTATTTAGTTCTATTTATTTATTATATATTTACCGTATATTCATTCTATTTTCATCTTTTTTATTTATTTATTTAATCTTCATATGTCTTACTTGTGTTGTATCCTTTATCTCTACTCATGGTTCCTACTATTTCACTTTCCAACGTTCCTCAGAGGGAGCTATCTGCCTCAGGGGTTATTGGCCATGCTGTGGGGGCACTTTGTGTCAGCGTCCTGGTGGCCATGGTCTGATGACCTTCTGGTGCAGATGGCTCTTGTGATAGTGTTTACTCACGTGTCTCCTCTGTACTCGGCCATGCATTCATCTGTTCATATAGTTGCATATGTGTGTGTGTTTGGTGTGTGTGTCTGTGCATACATATGAGATAATGGGGGATCTGGGTCATCGGGGTATTGTTTTTAACTTTGTAAAGCACTTTGCGTAGCATTTCTTTTATGTGTGAAAAGCGCTTTATAAGTAAAGTTGGATTGAATGCTTGATTGATTGATAATCAGAGGAAAGCTACATTTGAAATACAAATGTTTACATTTGATTAGAGATGTCCGATAATATCGGACTGCCGATATTAAATGCTTTAAAATGTAATATCGGAAATTATCAGTATCGGTTTCAAAAAGTAAAATTTGTGACTTTTTAAAACGCCACTGTGTACACGGACGTAGGGAGAAGTACAGAGCGCCAATAAACCTTAAAGGCACTGCCTTTGCGTGCCGGCCCAATCACATAATATCTACGGATTTTCACACATATAAGTGAATGCAAGCATACTTGGTCAACAGCCATACAGGTCACACTGAGGGTGGCCGTATAAACAACTTTAACACTGTTACAAATATGCGCCACACAGTGAACCCACACCAAACAAGAATGACAAACACATTTCGGGAGAACATCCGCACCGTAACACAACAGAACAAATACCCAGAACCCCTTGCAGCACTAACTCTTCCGGGAAGCTACAATATACACCCCCGCCACCTCAACCTCCTCATGCTCTCTCAGGGAGAGCATGTTCCAAATTCCAAGCTGCTGTTTTGAGGCATGTTAAAAAAAATAATGCACTTTGTGACTTCAATAATAAATATGGCAGTGCCATGTTGCCATTTTTTTCCATAACTTGAGTTGATTTATTTTGGAAAACCTTGTTACGTTGTTTAATCCATCCAGCAGGGGCATCACAACAAAATTAGGCATAATAATGTGTTAATTCCACCACTGTATATATCGGTATCAGTTGATATCAGAATCGGTAATTAAGAGTTGGACAATATCGGAATATCGGATATCGGCAAAAAAGCCATTATCGGACATCTCTACATTTGATGTATTTTTCTCTTGGTCCTTATTCTCCGTGGGTCATGAAAAAGATCAATAATCATGGATATAAACCACTTATATCGTGATATAGATTTCAGACATGTTTCCGCCTGTCACTAGCCTTTAGCTGCCTGTACCTGAAATAGTGCGGAGCCTCTTCACACAGCAAACTAGACAGCGCCTCTGCTGGCTTCACCCAGGTACTGCACGCCACCGTACTTCAATTCCCATCAAGATGCCAGTGAATACACACAAATGACTGATTAGTTCAGGGGTCGGCAACCCGCGGCTCCGGAGCCGCATGCGGCTCTTTGATCACTCTGATGCGGCTCAGCTGCATACTTGCCGACCCTCCTAATTTTCCCGGGAGATTTCCGGATTTCAGTGCCTCTCGCAGAAAACTCCCGGGATTAATATTCTTCGATTTTCACCCTAACAATAATAATAATAAGGGCGTGCCATGATGGTACAGTATTCAGCACCCTCTACAATCTGTACAAATAGCATGCCAGCACAGTCTTTTGATATATGCATTTTCTACTTGCACACGTAGGTGACAGCAAGGCATACTTGGTCAACAGCCACACAGGTTACACTGACGGTGGCCATATAAAATAACTTTAACATTCTTACTAATAATGCGCCACACTTTGAACCAAAACCAAACAAGAATGACAAACACATTTCGGGAGAACATCTGCACCTTAACACAACATAAACACAACAGAACAAATACCCAGAATCCCATGCAGCCATGACTCTTCCGGGCTACCACCAAACCCCGCCCCCACCCCAACCCTGCTCCCCCCTCTCTCCGTGCGTCGGTTGATGTGGGCGGGGTTTGGTAGCGGGGGTGTATAATGTAGCCCGGAAGAGTTAGGGCTGCATGGGATTCTGGGTATTTGTTCTATTGTGTTTATGTTGTGTTAAGGTGCAGATGTTCTCCCGAAATGTGTTTGTCATTCTTGTTTGGTGTGGGTTCACAGTGTGGCGCATTATTAGTAAGAGTGTTAAAGTTTATACCGCCACCGTCAGTGTAACCTGTGTGGTTGTTGACCAAGTATGCCTTGCTGTCAATAACGTGAGCAAGCAGAAGTCCCATACCACGATGATTGTAGTGGGCGCTGAATGCTGTACCATCACGGCACGTTCGAGAGAATAGTTGCCTTGAATTTCATAGCATGCTGAAAAATTGGGAGGTTGACAAGTATGACCCTGTCAAGCGCCATTCATACAAAAAGCAAAAAATAAAACTTTGTATGCAATGTCATTTCATTTTAAATTTCAAAAGAATTTTGTGGCTCCCACTGATTTCTTTGATTTGTGAAACCGGTCAAAATGGCTCTTTGACTGGTAAAGGTTGCCGACCCCTGGATTAGTTTGAGTTGTTCAGCCATAACATTGCATCTAGTTGTGACTCTGCCCCCTAGTGGACGGATAAAAAAAGCACAGTCGCTCAAATCCGTCCTTGCGGATATCACCGCATGACATTGATACTTTTTGCATTCGACAAAAAAAAGCCTCGCCGCATTATCTCGCTGGTATTTTTGCAATTTTGCAGCACCCCATTACTTTTTTCCCCTTCTTCTTTAACCGGCTCATTGTTTGCCAAAGTGCTGATCTGCACTGAATGTGAGCGCTTCATCTGTTGTTGCTGCGCTGCTTCAATGATAATGCATACAGCCCATTATGCACATACTGTACTGCTTTTCTCCTCACATTCACACTTGTCATGCAAGGAGACCACGTCTTTGCCGCCCTTTTTTGTCTTTTTTTTACGCGCCGAAATAATCTGCGTACGTGTTAAATCGGATTCACCAGAATTAAAGAGGTTTGCTCAAAGACGACTTTAGCCAAATAGGAGCCTGAGGAAAGTCATTTTTGGAAAAGACACAGCTAAAAAAAAAACGAGTGCTCGCAAATAATCTTGGTAAGCTGTGGCTGTAGACAACCTCCTAGTGGAGCTACCGTGAACTCCATTTGAAATAGCATGCGGAATCTTGCTCTGTATGCACTTTAAAATGTTGAAACTCAGCTTTTGGAGGATACGTGTCACACTTGCTGTGGTGTTGTTAGCAAGTAACTCATTGCTGGTATTAATGCTGACTAAGCAGTTTTTGCCTCACTTATAATATAGTCAAAGAGAGCTACATTGACCTTCTCATGCAGTCTGAGTCGTTACCAGAGTTAAAAAGTATAAAATATTGAGTTTTACATTTGCCTGGCCTCTAAGCATTCTGATTGGCATATTTATTGCCATTTCTTTAAGTTGTTGTAGTAATACAGATCAAATATGTAATACAAAACCCAAAACCAGTGAAGTCGGCACGTTGTTTGAATCGTAAATAAAAAACAGAATACAATGATTTGCAAATCCTTTTCAACTTATATTCAATTGAATAGACTGCAAAGACAAGATACTTAATGTTCCAACTGCGAAACTTTATTTTTTTAAATAATCATTAAGTTAGAATTTAATGGCAGCAACACATTGCAAAAAAGTTGGCACAGGGGCCTTTTTACCACTGTGTTACATGGCCTTTCCTTTTAACAACACTCAGTAAACGTTTGGGAACTCAGGAGACCAATTTTTGAAGCTTTTCAGTTGGAATTATTTCCCATTCTTGCTTGATAAACAGCTTAAGTTGTTCAACATTCCGGGGTCTCTGTTGTGGTATTTTAGGCTTCATAATGCAACACACATTTTCAATGGGAGACAGGTCTGGGCTACAAGCAGGCCAGTCTAGTACCCACACTATTTTAGTACGAAGCCACACTGTTGTAACACGTGGCTTGGCATTATCTTGCTGAAATAAGCAGGGGCGTCCATATTAACGTTGCTTGGATGGCAACATATGTTGCTCCAAAACCTGTATGTACCTTTCAGCATTAATGGTGCCTTCACAGATGTGTAAGTTACCCATGTCTTGGGCACTAATACACCCCCATACCATCACAGATGCTGGCTTTTCAACTTTGCGCCTATAACAATCCGGATGGTTCTTTCCCTCTTTGTTCCAGACGACACGACGTCCACAGTTTCCTAAAACAATTTAAAATGTGGACTCGTCAGACCGCACAACACTTTTCCACTTTGCATCAGTCCATCTTAGATGAGCTGGGGCCAAGCAAAGCCACCAAGGTTTCTGGGTGTTGTTGATAAATAGCTTTCGCTTCGCATAGTAGAGTTTTAACTTGCACTTACAGATGTAGCGACTAACTGTAGTTACTGACAGTGGTTTTCTGAAGTGTTCCTGAGCCCATGTGGTGATGTCCTTTACACACTGATGTCGATTTTTAATGCAGTACCGCCTGGAGGATCCAAGGTCCGTAATATCATCGCTTACGTGCAGTGATTTCTCCAGATTCCCTGTTACCTTTTGATGATATTACGGAGCGCAGATCCTGAAATCCCTGAATTCCTTGCAATAGCTGGTTGAGAAATGTTGTTCTTAAACAATTTGCTCAGGCATTTGTTGACAAAGTGGTGACCCTCGCCCCATCCTTGTTTGTGAATGACTGAGCATTTCATGAAAGCTGCTTTCATACGCACCTGTTCCCAATTAGCCTGTTCACCTGTGGGAAATTCCAAACGAGCAAAAAATAACAACGTTTCTCAGTTCGAATGTTAAGTATCTTGTCTTTGCAGTCTATTCAATTGAATATAAGTTGAAAAGGATTTGCAAATCATTGTATTCTGTTTTTATTCACCATTTACACAACGTGCCAACAACAACAACGTGTGGGTGTTATACTTGTGTCCATGCAAACATGGATATTGTCCAGAGATGTACGATATTATCGGTTGATAAATGCGTTAAAATGTAATATCGGAAATTATCGGTATCGGTTTTTTTTTGTTTTTGTTTTTTTTATTAAATCAACATAAAAAAACACAAGATACACTTACAATTAGTGCACCAACCCAAAAAACCTCCCTCCCCCATTCACACTCATTCACACAAAAGGGTTGTTTCTTTCTGTTATTAATATTCTGGTTCCTACATTATATATCAATACAGTCCGTAAGCACACATGAGCATGCTGCTGCTCCACTAATAGTACTAACCTTTAACAGTTAATGTTACTAATTTTCATTAATTACTAGTTTCTATGTAACTGTTTTTATATTGTTTTACTTTCTTTTTTATTCAAGAAAATGTTTTAAATTTATTTATCTTATTATTATTTATTTTTTTAAGTACCTTATCTTCACCATACCTGGTTGTCCAAATTAGGCATAATAATGTGCTAATTCCACGACTGTATATATCGGTTGATATCGGTATCGGTAATTAGAGAGTTTGACAATATCGGAATATCGTCAAAAAGCCATTATCGGACATCCCTAATATTGTCTATGAAACCAATCTAAAACCTACCAGAGATTCTCCAGACTAGCTGAGAAAAACCTCAACCTGGTCAGAGTTTCGCAAAAAAAAAATCGAATTCCCAGTGACCTAAAACGAAGCCCAAAACGTGTTTGGGTTATCAACTCACGCATTGATTTTGTTCAATTCTCGCAAGACAAAAAGGCCAAAAGAGAAAGAGTGGAAGTGCTTGTATTTGACGCACATGGTCAGCCTTTTTCCAGATTTCCACCAGTCCAAAACCAGCAGGATTGGGTTGGTGTCCTGGAAATAGTGAGTGCTGAGTGACACGGTCATGTACCGGTAGTTCCGAGAACAAAACAATAAGAGCACCGTCATGCCAGCAATGCCACCAGCTGACTAATTCTGCTCCTCTTCAATCTGCACTATTGCTGCTTTATATTACAATAAAATGGCCTCTTGCAGCAAAGAAGAAGGGAGAGGACGTTCATCTTCATAAAAGGCGACAGAGGAGCCACTCATTAAAATGCATCTTTGTTTCATATTCCTTTCAGGAGGCTTTTTATTCTCACAAAAAGGCAAGTTTGAAAGTATGCGGAAGACGATGTAAACAAAGCAGTTCAATGGATGCCCGAACCGCAGCTGCTCGAGCGCCGAATAGAAACCTCAAATACCCTCCCTCTCTTTGGTCGTGTACGATTTAAAATCTTACTTGCTAAAAAAAAAAAAAATGCAGCCCGCCGGGACGCATTGCCTTAGCTTTGAGATGGAACTTCAAGCAGTTCTTTGGACAGGAGGCTTCTCACTGCTTCCTTCTGGCAGCAGTAATGCTCCTTCACCTAAAGAATCATTCTTACGACTTTTACTTCCTCGAGATAGTCAAGTTTGATCGTATTCTCTAAAACAGTGTTTTTCAACCACTGTGGGAGATTATGCAATTTCACCTATTTGGGTTAAAAATATTTTTTTGCAAACCAGTAATTATAATCCGCAAATGATGTGTCGTTGTTGAGTGTCGGTGCTGTCTAGAGCTCGGCAGAGTAACCGTGTAATACTCTTCCATATCAGTAGGTGGCAGCCGGTAGCTAATTGCTTTGTAGATGTCGGGAACACAATGGTTTGTCGTGATCACAATATGCGGGAGGCAGCTTGCAGGTAAAAAATAATCTAATTCTTAAAACAAAAATAAAGAAAAGGCATTGAAGCTTAGGGAAGGCTACGCAGAACGAAACTGAAACCGAACAGGCTGCAAAGTAAACAAAAACAGAACGCTGGACAACAGCAAAGACTTACTGTGGAGCAGCAGACGGCGTCCACAAAGTACGTCCGTACATGACATGACAATCAACAATGTCCCCACAAAGAAGGATAGCGTCCTCACAACTTAAAACAGTCTTGATTGCCAAAGCAAAGCAGGTGCGCGGAATAGTGTTCAAGGAAGACATGAAACTGCTACAGGAAAATACCGACAAAATAGGAGCACAAGACAAGAACTAAAACACTACACACAAGAAAACAGCAAAAAACTCCAAATAAGTCACGGCCGAGTCATACCAAAGACTATAAAAATGGGAGCCATTACCTCCCTGCTTGGCACTTAGCATCAAGGGTTGGAATTGGGGGTTAAATCACCAAAAATGATTGACTGCTGCTCACTGCTCACCTCACCTCCCAGGGGGTGATCAAGGGTGATGGGTCAAATGCAGAGAATCATTTCACCGCACCTAGTGTGTGTGTGTGTGACAATCACTACTTTAACTTTAACTTAACTTAACAAGAGTTGTATTGATGGATGGTTGGTTATGGTTTAAAGTCATATCCAACAACGACTTTTTATTGTTAATATCGGCTAATGAGTTTCATTTTTTTTAATCATTTCTGCTGGTTGGTGTACCTCGGGATTTTGTCAACGAAAAAAAATGTGCCTTGGCTCAGAAAAGGTTGAAAAACACTGCTCTATAATATGCCAGTGCCGAAGCCGACGATCTGAGGACTTTACCAATCTCGACCGTGTTTAGTTGTTTATCTAAGTTTTAGCCTTTTCGACGTGTAAAAAGTCGCAAATTAGATTATTTGTGGAAATTTCTGAGTGCTTAAAACAAAGTGTTCTTTGGGAAAAATGTAAAGAATCAGATCCACCTATGAACATTTTTTAGTCGAAGTTAGCCCTAGAACTTGGTACACACCTTTAGGGAATTGACAAGCACACCCGTGTAAATTTGCTACAACATTGGTTGAAAAATATGGCCGTTATCTAGGCCCATTTTGTCACATCAGTGTTATTCTGAGACCAAATTAAACACTAATGTAATAGTAATATATAATAACATTAATAACAATATTTATAGTAAAAATATTAATAATTGATAATACAAATGAATAATAATAACGATAATAACAATGTCAGTGTATTTACTCGGGCTGTGATTCGATTACATTTTTGGGGGTAACGATTTGATTCAGAATTTTTAATTCTCGATTCAAAATCAATACTTTTTTAATAACATTGGGTGCCTGTTCTATTATTGACTACATTCCTCCATAAAATGGATAAACAGCTCTGATCAATTTCTAAATGACTTAAAGGGAAACTGGTTTTGTTTAATACAATTCTACCCAAACATTTAAAAAACTAAAGTACAAATAAGGCAACAGGAGAAGTGTCGCGATTTTCGAAAGTAAATATGTACAGCAAATATGGGCATTTCCATCACCAATAGATTAAATAATTTAAAAAAAATAATAATAATACAAATAAATGAATAAATAAAAAATAATAAAAAATGAAAAATAAAAATAAATAAATACATTTAAAAAATATATATATATATATATATATATATATATATATATATATATATATATATGTGTATGTATTTATCTTTTTTATTTATTTTTTTAATATATTTTTTTTCGGGGTTAAAGGGGAACATTATCACAATTTCAGAATGGTTAAAACCATTAAAAATCAGTTTCCAGTGGTTTATTATATTTTTCGAAGTTTTTTTCAAAATGTTACCCATCACGCAATATCCCTAAAAAAAGCCTCAAAGTGCCTGATTTTAACCATCGTTATATACACCCGTCCATTTTCCTGTGACGTCACATAGTGAAGCCAACACAAACAAACATGGCGGAAAGAACAGCAAGCTATAGCGACATTAGCTCGGATTCAGACACGGATTTCAGCGGCTTAAGCGATTCAACAGATTACGAATGTATTGAAACGGATGGTTGTAGTGTGGAGGCAGGTAGCGAAAACCAAATTGAAGAAGAAACTGAAGCTATTGAGCCATATCGGTTTGAACCGTATGCAAGCGAAACCGACCAAAACGACACGACAGCCAGCGACACGGGAGAAAGCGAGGACGAATTCGGCGATCGCCTTCTAACCAACGATTGGTATGTGTTTGTTTGGCATTAAAGGAAACTAACAACTATGAACTAGGTTTACAGCATATGAAATACATTTGGCAACAACATGCACTTTGAGAGTGCAGACAGCCCCATTTTCATCAATTAATATATTCTGTAGACATACATTCACCCGCGCTCTTTTCCTGAAAGCTGATCTGTCCAATTTTGGAGTTGATGTCAGCAGGCCAGGGAAGCTAGGGTTGATAGGGGGTTTAGCTCGCTCGTCTGCGGGAACAAACTGCCGCCATTGCTTGCCGTGCTACCGAGGTCCTTTGTCCCTGAATTGCTCACACACTCCGGCAGATTCAATGGGGGTCTGGCGGCAGATTTCTTTGACTTTATCGTTGGAAATGCATCTTTGAGTGTCGCAGGATATCCACACATTTTTTCCATCTCTGTCGTAGCATAGCTTTCGTCGGTAAACTGTGCGGAACAAACGTCCAATTTCTTGCCACTTTGGCATCTTTGGGCCACTGGTGCAACTTGAATCCGTCCCTGTCGGTGTTGTTACACCCTCCGACAACACACCGACGAGGCATGATGTCTCCAAGGTACGGAAAACAGTCGAAAAAACGGAAAATAACAGAGCTGATTTGACTCGGTGTTTGAGAAAATGGCGGATTGCTTCCCGATGTGACGCCACGTTGTGACGTCATCGCTCCGAGAGCGAATATTAGAAAGGCGTTTAATTCGCCAAAATTCACCCATTTAGAGTTCGGAAATCGGTTAAAAAAATATATGGTCTTTTTTCTGCAACATCAAGGTATATATTGACACTTACATAGGTCTGCTGATAATGTTCCCCTTTAAGAAAATCGTTATAGGTAAGAATTGTGATTTATTCCTAAATCATATTTTTTTGTTGGTACCCCTAATTTTTACTATTCATTATTTATTTATCTATGTAGCCAAATCTTAAAAACAGCCACTACTTCCCCAAAGTGCAGAAACAAATAAATAAATAAAATAATAAGTACAGAACATTCTATATATATAAAATGGAACTACACAAACCATCAGTAAAATGGGAACCACTAAAAAAGCACTGTGAATACAATAAAATAGGGCTGCGACTAACAACTAATTTGATAATCGATTAATCTGTCGATTATTACTTCGATTGATCGATTAATAATCGGATAAAAGAGACAAACTACATTTCTATCCTTTCCAGTATTTTATTGGAAAAAAACCAACATACTGGCACCATACTTATTTTGATTATTGTTTCTCAGCTGTTTGTAAATGTTGCAGTTTATAAATAAATGTTTATTAAAAAAATAAATAAAAAAAAGTAGCCTCTGTGCTAGATCCAACGAATCGATGACTAAACTAATCGCCAACTATTTTTTATAATCGATTTTAATCGATTAGTTGTTGCAGCCCTACAATAAAATGAGCACTATACATTGAAAAAAAGGATAAAATGAAAACATAAAAATGTCCATAAATATGTCCAGCTCAGCTTGTGTTAAAAGCCAGCGCAAATAAGCGTGCTTTAAAAGAAGATTTAAAATTCTCGAGAGATGTTGCTCTGTCACATCTGGTCGGTATGAAGCCAAAGTTTTCCCCCACAGGACATTTGGCATCTTTGTTGCTCCTAATTCTTTTGACTTTGCTCACTAGCGACTCTCCAGGCTCTCTCTCCGTGCATCCAAAGATTGTGGATGACTGACGAAGACGAATCACTTTATTTCATTCTGCTATTGAACACAGAGTGAACCCTCTTGCACCATGTTCGAAAGCGAGAGACAAAGAAAAACAGCCACGGACATGGCAATGTATCAATGTTATCGAATTAGACTTAGACTTAGACAAACTGTAATGATCCACAAGGGAAATTGTTCCACACAGTAGCTCAGTTACAAAGGATGGAAAGGGTAAGGATGGAAAGGATAATGCAGGTATAAAGTAGACTAAAAATGTACCATAGTAGCAATATAAAATATGACATATGTTTCAATTCATAGTTCAATTAACTGATTTAGGCATAGAGAGTCCTCAGATTTGGTGCAGACCTTTAGGGAGCTGACAAGTACTTGCGTGTAAATTTTGAACAAGATTGGTTGCCATCATGCAAAGTATCTTGGGCACGAGCTAGAGACTGAGCTTAGTTGCGAAGTCTTTAAGCCATTTGTCTAGAGATGATAAACTTTGAGTATATACAGGCACCGACTACCTGGTATCGATTAACGCAAAATCAAAGGGTGCCATAGTTCAATACCTTTGTTGCCGGTTGCAGACTAAACACCGACTCACATAAACAATCACTCAAGCAGCACTTATGGCGGACTCAGCCAAACTTTCTCAAAGTATTGTTACAACTCTTCCAAAATGCACTATTTTGATGCTAATTTACTTTGAATTTCCCATAGACAGGTTATTATTAGCATTAGCAATTGTACATTGCGATATTAACGCCTCCAAATTTAGTAATGAAAACTACAACTAAGAACTAAACAAAAAAAACCTAAAAAAATCAAACAGTGTGTAATAAGCACAATACAGTCAAAACACTTTGTAGGGCGCAACATAACACATTCAGCTTCCTCGAAAAAATGACTTCCTAGTTAGACAACATACCATAGATAGCCGACACATTATAGTGCCATCTAATGTCTTGGAAGTGCAACTGCATTGCAAATAAGACTCAAATGGTATACCGTATTTTTCGGACTATAAGTAGCTCCGGAGTATACGGTACCGATGATTTCCGATATTACATTTTAAAGCATTTTATCGGTTAGTTTTCAGTATTTATTTCCAAGCATGGACAGCACTTTTTTTGCAGCAATTTTAATGCAAATTGTGTGGAGCACTGCTTGGAAATAACCAAAAAGAAGTCTCGACTATCGAGGAAAAGGGACTTACTTTTTGGACTTAACATCACCATCACCTTGGAAATGAAATCCAGCAGCATTCTGAGGATCTTTGACAAGCAATTTTGCAGTCGGCCCTTCAAACAGCAGGGAGCTCTTGCCGTACGGAATTTTTTTGGACTGACCTGTGAATAAGCAACTAATGTAGTGGCTTAAGTGCATCAGCGAACACATTGGGGTAAAGTAGCGCAGCGGATTTGAAGCGTCAAACAGGTTTGTATTCCATCTTTAGGCAGCGGGAGGCCAATCCCAGGGGAAATGGACGTTATGGTCATAGCCCTCCTCAAAATGGGAACGACTTGTTCTTCCTCTAACAGGGTCATGTTTGGGTCTGAAAATAGCAATGGCGTGCCTCTTTCCCTCGCATTTACTGTATTTGGAAGCGGCGACTCCCAGCGTGCTGCTGATGGCTACAAATGAAATATTAATGCCATGAATACCGATGTCGTCAGCGGGTTTTTTTTCCCCTGTGATGAGAGTTTAATTCCACGTCCTCTCGAGGCATTTCGCCGCAAAACACAGCAAGGTTCCCACGAGGCTGCTAACAATGTGAGAGGCTACAAAATGTTGAACCGTTTTCATGATTGTTCATTCTGACGATTCTGCATGTTTTTTTGCATATTTCTTTTTAATAAAAATGAAATAACGGAGGGTTATTTCCTAACAAAAGTGTGGATTTCAGTACTTTCAGTTAAAAAACATTGTTAATTAACATCAAGGATTTTATATACAAAATAGAAATAAAAACAATTTGCAAGAACAACATTTCTGCTATCTTGGGGACGGCTTCTACCACCCTAGTCACGTCCGTTGTGTCCTTGAGCAAGACACATCACCCTTGCTCCTGATGGGTCGTGGTTAGCGCCTTGCATGGAAGCTCCCGCCATCAGTGTGTGAATGTGTGTGTGAATGGGTAAATGTGGAAGTAGTGTCAAAGCGCTTTGAGTGCCTTGTAGGTAGAAAAGCGCCTCTGTCCATGGTGCTGAGGACGAGCACCATCGGACGGGAACGGGGCATGTGCTGACGGCGAGACACAGCTGTCTGGTAAATAAATGGGTTATACTTGTATAGCGCTTTTCTACCTTCAAGGTACTCAAAGCACTTTGACAGTATTTCCACACTCACCCATTCACACACACATTCACACACTGATGGCGGGAGCTGCCATGCAAGGCGCTAACCAGCAGCCATCAGGAGCAAGGGGTGAAGTGTCTTGCCCAAGGACACAACGGACGTGACTAGGATGGTAGAAGGTGGGGATTGAACCCCAGTAACCAGCAACCCTCCGATTGCTGGCACGGCCACTCTACCAACTTCGCCACGCCGTCCCCAGGTGATTAGATTTCACAGGCGACGCGTGTTAATCTAATCATCTGTTGTCTTTAACAGTAAGCGGCCGAGAGCAGGGGAGGAGAGAGGATACGGACGTGACTGAAAAGTCACGTTCTACTGGAGAAAGACTTTGACAAACAATCTATGTACAATAAAACTTTGTTAAAGGGGAACATTATCAAAATTTCAGAATGGTTAAAACCATTAAAAATCAGTTCCCAGTGGCTTATTATATTTTTCGAAGTATTTTTCAAAATTTTACCCATCACGCAATATCCCTAAAAAAAGCTTCAAAGTGCCTGATTTTAACCATCGTTATAAACACCCGTCCATTTTCCTGTGACGTCACATAGTGAAGCCAACACAAACAAACATGGCGGAAAGAACAGCAAGATATAGCGACATTAGCTCGGATTCAGACTCGGATTTCAGCGGCTTAAGCGATTCAACAGATTAAGAATGTATTGAAACGGATGGTTGTAGTGTGGAGGCAGGTAGCGAAAACTAAATTGAAGAAGAAACTGAAGCTATTGAGCCATATCGGTTTGAACCGTATGCAAGCGAAACCGAGGAAAACGACACGACAGCCAGCGACACGGGAGAAAGCGAGGACGAATTCGGCGATCGCCTTCTAACCAACGATTGGTATGTGTTTGTTTGGCATTAAAGGAAACTAACAACTATGAACTAGGTTTACAGCATATGAAATACATTTGGCAACAACATGCACTTTGAGAGTGCAGACAGCCCAATTTTCATCAATGAATATATTCTGTAGACATACCCTCATCCGCTCTCTTTTCCTGAAAGCTGATCTGTCCAGTTTTGGAGTTGATGTCAGCAGGCCAGGGAAGCTAGGGTCGATATTCTTCTCTTGATCATCTTCAGTGGCATAAGGGACGGTGTGAGCCAAGACATCCAGGGGGTTTTAGCTCGCTCGTCTGCGGGAAAAAACTGCCGCCATTGCTTGCCGTGCTCCCGAGGTCCTTTGTCCCTGAATTGCTCACACACTCCAGCAGATTCAATGAGGGTCTGGCGGCAGATTTCTTTGACTTTATGGTTGGAAATGCATCTGCTTTGAGTGTCGCAGGATATCCACACATTCTTGCCATCTCTGTCGTAGCATAGCTTTCGTCGGTAAAGTGTGCGGAACAAACGTCCAATTTCTTGCCACTTTGGCATCTTTGGGCCACTGGTGCAACTTGAATCCGTCCCTGTTGGTGTTGTTACACCCTCCGACAACACACCGACGAGGCATGATGTCTCCAAGGTACGGAAAACAGTCGAAAAAACAGAAAATAACAGAGCTGATTTGACTCGGTGTTTGAGAAAATGGCGGATTGCTTCCCGATGTGACGTCACGTTGTGACGTCATCGCTCCGAGAGCGAATATTAGAAAGGCGTTTAATTCGCCAAAATTCACCCATTTAGAGTTCGGAAATCGGTTAAAAAAATATATGGTCTTTTTTCTGCAACATCAAGGTATATATTGACACTTACATAGGTCTGGTGATAATGTTCCCCTTTAAAACTGCACGGTTGGCTCCTGTGCCGTGTCTACAGTGGAACTGCTAGGAAGCGACTTCTACAAAGTATAACCAATTATAACCCATTTTTTACAATATTTTCCGGACTACAAGCCGCTCCTTTTTTCCCCCAACACTTTTGTTGTTGCCTCTTTTTGCACTGCTCTCCAAATCTAAACATTTGGAACTATTTAACTGGCCTCAACGAAATTGACAAGATCTTGGGTTCGGGGGAACCTGCTTGTCGTGACGGAGCATTTGTTGCTGGACACACAACGAACTCTTGGGAGAAGAAGGAGTACGGCGCGACCTGGCGACCCTTTCAACAACCTATTCGGACTTATGACAACAGGACATCTGCTGTTGCTCTGGAAACTGCTGGCAGTCTTCAAAGTAGCCCAAAGCTGCCACAAATGATTGGAGGATTCGGGAAGAACTGTGCACACTCTTGTGATTTGGATAACATCGGACTGTCTGCCCTGCAGGATGAATTTTGAGGACCAGTTAAAGACCATTTAGAGTGAAAAGCACATTTTGTTTTTACTCGCATACAAAACATCCTAACTTGGATCGTTTCCCTGGCTTGGAGACTCTCCCGAAGGACAGTGCGGCGAAGACACAACAAACTACCTTCTTGTCTCTCATGGACACACACCTGTTGTTGTTGACTTTGGACTGACTGGCAAGAACACCAAGGCCGCGGAACAGAGACAGGCGGCAGGCGTACACACACACACACGTGCATCCACAAAAATATACGCCACACACACATACCCCACCCCCCATCCAACGCCCTTGACGCGAATCCCTTAGGGGTGATGGACGGATGGGCAGCGCCTGAAGAACTGCAGCCTGCCACCGTGGCCCCCACTCTCTCCCCTCTGTTGCTAGTCTCCAGATGTATGTTGTAATATGGAGGTTTTTGCCCACTCCAGACTGGGCCCCCTTAGGAGCCCAGTCGAGATTGTATTTTTCAGAATCAGAATCAGAATCAGCTTTATTGTCATTACGCAGGGTAACGAGATTAAGGCCATTCCATACAGTGCGATGTGTGCATGCTAGAAAAACAATGTGTAAACATATAAAAATATAAAAAAATGTAGAAGTGCAATGAATATAGTGTGAAATGAATATATACATGAAAAAAACAGGGTGGTTGGTGGAATGGGTTATTGAACCGAAGAGAAGGCAGTTATGAGGGACAATGGGGCAGTCCGTTCAGGATGGTTATGGCCCTGGGGAAGAAGCTGTTCTTTAGCCTGTTTGTTTTGGTTTTAATGCACCTATAGCGCTTCCCAGAGGGCAGCAGGTGGAACAGGTCAGAGCCAAGGTGGGTGCTGTCCTTGATGATGGCACTGGCTCTGTTGAGGCAGCGGGAGGTGTAGATGTCCGTCAGAGAGGGGAGAGGGCGGCCGATGATCTTCTGAGCCCAGCGTTGACCTTTTTCCCATCTTTAACGGGACGTCTTGCGTTCCTTTTTCTGTAACCCTGTACACTGTTTGTCTGTCTCATCTTGAACGGGTTTGTGCTGAAAACAAAAGTTCCCTTGTACTTGGGCAATGACAATAAAGACCTACCTACCTACGACAGGCTAACCTCCTCCAACCTCCGTGGACAAAGCTACGAACAATGGGAGACCGGGCTTTCTGCTCCGCCGCTCCCAGTCTGTGAAACGCTCTCCCTGACCACCTGAGGGCACCACAGACTGTGAATGCTCTTAAAAAAGGCTTAAAAACCCTTCTTTTTGGAAAGGCCTTTTTTTTTAGATATATGCATACTAGTTTTAGCTATTTGGCTGTTCTATTTTTTTATTTTTTATTATCTTTTTATTTTGATACGCTGTAGCACTTTGAGGTTGTTTGCTCAATGTAAAGTGCTTTTTACAAATAAAATCTATTATTATTATTAGTATTACCTTTGAGCTCTGCGGCTTATGAAACTGTGCAAACATATGGATTTTTCTTTGCTAACGGTTAGGCCGTGGGTCAGCAACCCGCGGCTCTTGAGGCTCCTTAGCGCCGCTCTAGTGGCTCCCTGGAGCTTTTTCCACAATGGAATCTCCGGGTTGGGGAGGAGACTCTGCCCCAAGTGGAGAAGTTCAAGTACCTCGGAGTCTTGTTCACGAGTGAGGGAAGAGTGGATCGTGAGATCGACAGGCGGATCGATGCGGCATCTTCAGTAATGCGGACGCTGTATCGATCCGTTGTGGTGAAGAAGGAGCTGAGCCGGAAGGCAAAGCTCTCAATTTACCAGTCGATCTACGTTCCCATCCTCACCTATGGTCATGAGCTTTGGGTTATGACCGAAAGGACAAGATCACGAGTACAAGCGGCCGAAATGAGTTTCCTCCGCCGGGTGGCAGGGCTCTCCCTTAGAGATAGGGTGAGAAGCTCTGTCATCCGGGGGGAGCTCAAAGTAAAGCCGCTGCTCCTCCACATCGAGAGGAGCCAGATGAGGTGGTTCGGGCATCTGGTCAGGATGCCACCCGATCGCCTCCCTTGGGAGGTGTTTAGGGCACGTCCGACCGGTAGGAGGCCACGGGGAAGACCCAGGACACGTTGGGAAGACTATGTCTCCCGGCTGGCCTGGGAACGCCTCGGGATCCTTGGGAAGAGCTGGACGAAGTGGCTGGGGAGAGGGAAGTCTGGGCTTCCCTGCTTAGGCTGCTGCCCCCGCGACCCGACCTCAGATAAGCGGAAGAAGATGGATGGATGGAAAAAGATGAGGGAAAATATATTTGTTGTTTTAATAATGTTTCTGTAGGAGGACAAACAGCGTATAATCATTGCTGTATCAATGTCTTGTGCCTGCTGGGAATCTTGCAAGAATCAACCTCGGAAAAGGGTTGATTCCGGTCAAAATACATGGAAATATTGAAAATTGACCAAGAAGAAATGTCCCTGCATCACCCACTCCGTGGTAAATATTAGTGACTGCTAATCAGTGCTTCAACTTCAAAGCGCAAGGTGTTGCGTCTTGACCCATCTTGTCATTAGCGTTCACCCTCCCCCCCAGGCGTCCTAAACGTTATGCACGGAGACGACTTCCTGTGCCCGGCTCGCCCAGCGCTTGGCAACAAAGCCGCCAGTGTGAGGGTAATTCCAGGTCGTTTGGTGGGGCCTGCTTAGCATGGAGGTCATAGCCTAGCCTCACTTTAACCGACTTAATTACCCCAACAGCCTGCAGTCCCCTCAATCCTGAATGTATTATCTTAAACCCAGTGCGAAGAGTGCAACCAAAGCGAAAACATCATCAGCATTTTGCATGTTCGTTCTGCAACATCACGGCGGAGGGAGAGAGAGAGAGAGAGTCCCGGTGCTGTGACATTTCCTCGTCAAGGAGGGCACAGGGAGGCAAAGGTGCACCGCCGCGTAACTCTAATTGCTCCGGAATGTCACCGCCGTGTTAAAAGGCAGAGAGCAGCCATCTATTCATCAACATAAGAAGGCTGTCGAGCTACGCCGCACGAGCTTGACCATGGTCACCATCTTTGGTCCATGTCGATCACTGCCACTGTGCTCCCCAATGGTTTTGCAATTGTTCCTACCTTTTACAACATCATTCTGTGATTGACAGGTGTAATGTATGGGAATCTTGCACAGAGTACGCAATACTGGCTTTTGAATACCCTTCGTAGGTGTATACATATGCTGAAATCAGGTTTATATACCCCAACTTCAAAGACGACACGGCTTTAATTGCAGTAGTAGCTCAGGCGTACTCAAAGTGCAGCCCGAGGGCTATTTGTGCACTATTTCTAACCGTCTGCGCCACATTTAAAAATTGCTATTCCAAAAAAAAAGTGGAATACAAGAGCAACCAGGTGTAATGTAACGAGTAGAGGTAGGGGAAATAATCGATTATATGGACGATTATGGAATCGATTAGTAAAGGTCAATAATCGATGTATTTAGTGTAAATAAAGTAATGCAGACAGTTCTAACATTTGGCTGAGTCAGCTCACCGAGAGATCCGACCAGCTCCTTTATTATTGGGCACTTATGGTCCAGTTTTGCGCAAATTTACATGAACTTAATAATTGTGGGAATTAATGTAACTGTTCCTTATTCCAAATTAATTGCTTTTTTAAACGTTGCAAGTGATAAAAGCTTATTTAGTGAAATGAAAAGAAATGTAATACTGCATTTATATATATATATATATATATATATATATATGTATATATATATATATATATATATATATATATTTTTTTTTTTTTTTTTTCTTTTTTATTTTTTTTATTAGGGCTGCAACAACGAATCGATTAAATCGATTAAAATCGATTATATAAATAGTTGGCGATTAATTTAGTCATTGATTCGTTGGCTCTATGCTATGCGCATGCGCAGAGGCAATTTTATTTTATTTATTTATTTTTTATAAACTTTTATTTATAAACTGCAACATTTACAAACAGCTGAAAAACAATAATCAAAATAAGTATGGTGCCAGTATGCTGTTTTTTATTTCAATAAAATACTGGAAAGGATAGAAATGTAGTTTGTCTCTTTTATCAGATTATTAATCGATTAATCAAAGTAATAATCGACAGATTTATCGATTATCAAATTAGTTGTTAGTTGCAGCCCTAATATATATATATATATAAATATATATATATATATAGATATACGTACATATATATACATATATATATATATATATATATATATATATATGTATATATATCTATATATATATGTACATATATATATATGTATATATATATATATACATATATATATATGTATATATATATATATATATATACACATATATATATATATGTATATATATATATATATATATATATATATATACATACACATATATATATATATATATATACACATATATATATACACATATATATATATATATATATATATATATATATATATATATATATATATATATATATATATATATATATATATATATATATATATATAAATATATAATAAAGTTGCATCAATTATCGATTTTTATTGAATCGTAGCTCCTGAATCGTAATCGAATTGTGAGGTGCCTAAAGATTACCACTTCTAGTAACGAGAGAATGTTGCAATATTAACACTCATAACACAAAACTGCCACGGAGGCAGTTTTTGTTTTACTTTAAAACCTCGTCGAGGTTTCTGTGGTTTATCCGTTATACAGTGCTCAATACCGGGTAGAGCGGAATATACGTTAGGTCAGAAAAAACACTTCCCTACAAGACTGTTTCGCAGGAAACAGGCTTGTAGGGATGATATAGCCTGTGTTTTTTCTGACCTAACGTATACATGAATATATGTATGTGTGTGTATCTATATTAGTGTATATAAGTAAAAGTAAAAATAAATATATATTAATATACATATATATATATATATATATATACATATATATATGTATATTAATATATATTAATGTATGACTTATTTTTAAAATTGTATGTATATACATATATATTATATGACTTATTTTTAACATTTTATGTATATATATATATATATATATATATATACATATATATATATACACACACATACACATACATATATATATGTATGTGTGTGTGTCTCTCTTAATATGTGTGTATATAAGTGCAATTTAAAAATATTTGGTATATATATATATATATAAGTATATTGCTACATTATATACATGTGTGACTTCATGTACAACTTTCACCAAACAAGAGAACAAATGCTCAGTTTGATTGTTTATTAAAATAAACAGTAGCTAGAAAAATGCCCTTTGGCTGGCTTGAACAGGATCTCATAGCTCAGTTACAGCTCTTTTTATGACCAAATCTGTGTTATATGTGTTTTATGTTGCACGGTTGCACCAAGAAAAATTCCTAGTTTTCTGAACCCGTTCTCAAACAATGGCAATAAAAACTATTCTGATTCTGATTCGGATTCTGATTTTAACATTTCTTTTAAATTGCGTACCATGTACTAAATAAGGGGAAAACAAAAGACAGGAAACAAATGAAATAAAAGGCGGTGACAAAATTATAATGATCAATAAACACCATAATATATACTCTAATGGAGACTTTTCAGCACAGGATTAAAATGACTGTATTAACAAAAACCACAGCGGCAAAATGACAATAGCCTGGCCAAAGGAACAACCTTAAAAGGGAACTGCACTTTTTTGGAATTTTAAAAATATATATGTGTGTGTATATTTTTTAGTAAAATATGGACTTTTGTCAATTATTCATGTTTACATTGTTTCTTATGGCAATCTCAATATACAAACTTTTCGATTTACAAACCATCTTCAAACCAAGAACTAATGAAGTTCTTAAATGGAGGTTGTACAGTATTAGCCATAATATCATATGCTTCCAAACAACAAAAATAGTCTCTGACTACTAAAGTGTCCACAAGCAGTGTTTTGATCCTGGTCACTGAATTATAACGTGACGGTTAGCCTGCCTGGATTAGTTTGATAATAATAATGTTATGATGGTAGCATAACATTATGGCCAAAGTTGGAATGTGTTTTTCAAAGTAAGCATGAATCAGGAAGTAATTATCAATAGGACCTGACACGCCATAAAGTAACAAATGTACCACGCGACCTTAATTCCTCTTGCAAAATGCAATTTATTTCCTATTCTGTCTCCGTCTTTGTCGCGTTTTCACGGGCTACTTTCCACAAAGCAACACATAAAGAAATACATAATTACAAGTAAGGGTAATTTTCCTCGGTCACGCTCCGCTAATGTCCTCAAACGCATAAAAACGTCTGAATTATAAGTGAAGCAAACGCGCCATTAAAAATTCTCATTCCAAAGTAAACTCCCCAAACTAAGCATCCGCCGCAAATGAGCTATTTCTCAGGGGTGAAGCGTGGAAAATACCGCCCTCCCGCCCACCCTCGCCGGTGCCAAAATGTCATAGAAGAGCAGTCTATCCTGGTCTTTTACGGGCCAAACACATAGCGGCTCAACAACAGTTATGGCGCTGACCTTTTCCTGTAATCGCGGCGAAGAAGAGCGAGCCGTTTCATTACGCCCGGCGATATCAAAGCGGATGTTTATCTTGCACCGCTCACATTTGTCAACGACGGCGGTGAATGAAAAGGTCAGTGATGGATTTGTTTGTTTTTTTTAAGGACCTCGATCAAGCCAATGAAATTGGAAAGCAATCTACATGCTAATTAAGAACAAGGAAAAGTCAGTTCCGTTATGAAAAGCGGCAAACAGAAACCCACGCTAGGTATCGCACTTCAATAGAATAGAGCCAGAAAACGTATAATGCCTACCAAAAGAGGTTTGTGTTTGTTGTGAAATTTTAATGGCTAGTTCCCGGTGTTTTAGCACTACAATCATTTTTAGAGATGTCCAATAATGGCTTTTTTGCCGATATTGTCCAACTCTTAATTACCGATTCCGATATCAACCGATACCGATATATACAGTCGTGGAGTTAACACATTGCTATGCCTAATTGTGTTGTGATGCCCCGCTGGGTGCATTAAACAATGTAACAAGGTTTTCCAAAATAAATCAACTCAAGTTATGGAAAAAGGTGCCAACATGGGGGTAGGGGTTAGCGGGGGGTGTATATTGTAGAGTCCCGGAAGAGTTAGTGCTGCAAGGGTTTCTGGGTATTTGTTCTGCTGTGTTTATGTTGTGTTACGGTGCGGATGTTCTCCCGAAATGTGTTAATTATTCTTGTTTGGTGTGGGTTCACAGTGTGGCGCATATTTGTAACAGTGTTAAAGTTGTTTATACGGCCACCCTCAGTGTGACCTGTATGGCTGTTGACCAAGTATGGATTGCATTCACTTGTGTGTGTGAAAAGCCGCAGATATTATGTGATTGGGCCGGCACGCAAAGGAAGTGCCTTTAAGGAACTCCCCCAATAATGTTGTCTGGGTGGAAATCGGGAGAATGGTTGCCCCGGGAGATTTTCGGGAGGGGCACTGAAATTCGGGAGTCTAACGGGAAAATCGGGAGGGTTGGCAAGTATGACTGGGAGACGCAACTGCTCTGTACTTCTCCCTACGTCCGTGTACTACTCCGTACAGCAGCGTTTTAAAAAGTCATACATTTCACTTTTTGAAACCGATACCGATAATTTCCGACATTGCATTTTAAAGCACTTATCAGCCGATAATATCGGCAGTCCGATATTATCGGACATCTCTAATAATTTTACTTGCGAAAATGTGTATACAGTAGAGATGTCCGATAAATGCGTTAAAATGTAATATCGGAAATTATCGGTATCGTTTTTTTATTATCGGTATCGGGTTTATTTTATTTATTTATTTTTTATTAAATCAACAAAAAACACAAGATACACTTACAATTAGTGCACCAAACCAAAAAAACTCCCTCCCACATTTACACTCATTCACACAAAAGGTTTGTTTCTTTCTGTTATTAATATTGTGGTTCCTACATTATATATCAATATATATCAATACAGTCTGCAAGGGATACAGTCCGTAAGCACACATGCTGCTGGTCCACTAATAGTACTAACTTTAACAGTTAATTTTACTAATTTTCATTCATTACTAATTATGCTAGATCCACTATGGACTGGACTGCCACTGTTATGTTAGATCCACTATGGACTGGACTCTCACTATTATGTTAGATCCACTATGGACTGGACTCTCACAATATTATGTTAGATCCACTATGGACTGGACTCTCACTATTATGTTAGATTCACTATGGACTGGACTCCCACTATTATGTTAGATTCACAATGGACTGGACTGCCACTATTATGTTAGATCCACTATGGACTGGACTCTCACAATATTATGCTAGATCCACTATGGACTGGACTCTCACTATTATGTTAGATCCACTATGGACTGGACTCCCACTATTATGTTAGATCCACAAAGGACTGGACTCCCACTATTATGTTAGATCCACTATGGACTGGACTCCCACTATTATGTTAGATCCACTATGGACTGGACTCTCACAATATTATGCTAGATCTACTATGGACTGGACTCTCACTATTATGTTAGATCCACTATGGACTGGACTCCCACTATTATGTTAGATCCACTATGGACTGGACTCTCACAATATTATGCTAGATCCACTATGGACTGGACTCTCACTATTATGTTAGATTCACTATGGACTGGACTCCCACTATTATGTTAGATCCACAATGGACTGGACTGCCACTATTATGTTAGATCCACTATGGACTGGACTCTCACAATATTATGCTAGATCCACTATGGACTGGACTCCCACTATTATGTTAGATCCACTATGGACTGGACTACCACTATTATGTTAGATCCACTATGGACTGGACTCCCACTATTATGTTAGATCCACTATGGACTGGACTGCCACTATTATGTTAGATCCACTATGGACTGGACTCCCACTATTATGTTAGATCCACTATGGACTGGACTCTCACAATATTATGCTAGATCCACTATGGACTGGACTCCCACTATTATGTTAGATCCACTATGGACTGGACTCTCACTATTATGTTAGATCCACTATGGACTGGACTCTCACAATATTATGTTAGATCCACTATGGACTGGACTCTCACAATATTATGCTAGATCCACTCGACGTCCATTGCACCGGTCGCCCAGGGGGTTGGAGGTCCCCACATCTGCGGCCCCCTCCAAGGTTTCTCATTGTTATCCCATTGGGTTTAGTTTTTTCTTGCCCTGATGTGGGATCTGAGCCGAGGATGTCGTTGTGGCTTGTGCAGCCCTTTGAGACACTCGTGATTTAGGGCTATATGAGTAAACATTGATTGATTGATTGATTGATTTTAAAGATTGCACTACATATTCCAATCTCCGATAACTCTTAGTTATAATTTTTTAAAGCAGCACAAAATGTAAAGACTCAGACGTCAGCCAGTAGTCCAGAATCCGAGCTCAAGATATCTGTTTAAAGCAGACCTGGCAAATTGAGGCCGGGGGCCACATGCGGCTCGTTAAGCTTTTCAATCTGGCCCGCCGGACATTCCCAAATAAGATTTTGAGGTCTTTAAGATGAAAAGTGTAGCTGCCATCATGATGTGCAGTGATGTTTTCAAATGGCCGTAAGTCTTGAACTATACAAAGTATTTCATTGGTTGGAATCTGCGCTTTTGCATGATATACCAGTGACTATGGTAATCTATGTCACAACAGCTCAGACTAGGCACCAAGCAGTGTGGGTGGGGAGCGTTTCCACAGAGTGTTTCCAGAGCGGCTAGCCTGAAATGCGGGTGTCAGGGACAGACGCAGAAGGAGATTTTAACAACAAAGTTCTAAAACTTAGTGATATATCAGATATATCAGATTGTAGATGGGGTTTTTTTTTACCCTTTGCACTCATATTTCGCTGTGTTTGTTGCATTTTTGTTGCGTTTCGCTTGATTGTAAAATATGTCGATCGAGAGGGTAGTTGACATTCATATGTTGTTAATATTCAGTGTAGGGATGTCCCGATCCAGGTTTTTGCACTTCCGATCCGATACCGATATTGTTTTTGCATTTCCGATCCGATTCCGATACCGATACTGACCGATACTGGCCTATCCGAGCATGTATTAAAGTTTAAAGTTATTTAGCCTACTTAGTTGTCAGAATCATGTTGAAAAGGGTTTTAGTACTCTTGATAACAACTAGCCAGCTGAATTAGGGGAGTTTGAATAATACACAATGGTTGGTAACAAGAAACTGACCTGTTTATTCAAGGATAAACACAAAATAGACAAAATTATACATGACAAACAGAAATGGCATCATTGAACTAGGGCTGGGCGATATGGCCTTTTTTTAATATTGAGATATTTTAAGGCCATATTGCGATACACAATATATATCTTGAATGAACACTTGATGCATATAATCACAGCAGTATGATGATTCTATGTGTTTTGATTGATTGATTGAGACTTTTATTAGTAGGTTGCACAGTGAAGTACATATTCCGTACAATTGACCACTAAATGGTAACACCCCAATAAGTTTTTCAACTTGTTTAAGTCGGGGTCCACTTAAATTGATTCATGATACAGATATATACTATCAGATATATACTATCATCATAATACAGTCATCACACAAGATAATCACATTGAATTATTTACATTATTTATAATCCAGGGTGTGGAGGGGGGCGCCGGATGTAAGTGTCAAAAAGACAGCCAAAAGAGTTTGATATGAGAATAAATCTAAAGTTAAAATATAGGGTAGAAATGCACCCATTTGCAGGAAATGTAGTCTTGATTTTCAAAATTTTCTTTCAAGGCTTGCATGTCTACATTAAAACATTCTTCTTCATACTGCATTAATATATGCTACTTTTAAACTTTCATGCAGAGAAGGAAATCACAACTAAAAAAATCACTAATTTTTTCATACGGTGTTGATGTGGAAATTTTTGCCTCGGCATTTTGATGGTATGGACGTGTGGCACCGAATGGAGATAAGCGTCTCGACAGACGTCACAATATTTGAACAATGATGACGGAAACTGTTTTCTCTGTCGTGTCCGTGTCGTGTCAAAAATTGTTATGCGCTTATTTTTTTATTTGATTTTGTGCGTGGCATAGATTTGCTATGCGCAGAGGACGCTTAAACAGTGCGCAATTGCACAGGCGAGCACCTTAGAGGGAGCGTTGCTCGCACGGCTGCGCTAGCATCACAGCTAACGTTAGCCATGCTGCTACTTCTCTGCTCGGAGAGGACGTATACGTATGTGACGTATGACTTGACAGTATGTGACGTATGTCGTGACAGTATGTGACGTGTGTAAGAAGGTGCACTTGCTGTCTGTGAGAGGGAGACGCAGGAAAGAGTGAGAAGAGCCTGTCGTGTAATGCCAGCAGCTAAAAGCAACTGCGTGAGAATTCACAGACCTGTGGATGTGTTGAAGGTGTGCTGGAAAATGCGGAACGGAAATTACGGAGCAGCAGAAAAGTGGAATGTATTATTTAAATCGGTGCGTTGGAAAACACGGACCGGAGTTTTTTTTTAAACTGGATCTGGATCGGCATTTTCCCATGCCTTGCCGATACGCAATTTTTGGCAAATATCGGCAGCCGATCCGATCCAAATATCGGATCGGGACATCCCTAATTCAGTGTTTTATCATTCAGAGAAAAATTTAAAATTCCATTCCGTTTTTTAAGGCGGTCTGTCATAACGTTTTTAGCATTCAATCAGACATTATTGTGAGGTTTTGTAATAGAGTTCCTAAAAATAGACATACCGGCCCCCAGACACAGTTTTTTTCTCTAAATTTGGCCTCTGAGTCAAAATAATTGCCCAGGACTGGTTTAGAGAGAAGTTGTAAACTAATTCTGTGTTTATTTTCCAGCGTCACACGTGGATATTGGCGTACGAAAAAGATCAAACCCGTACGACTGAAACAAAGCCGCTGCCCTGCATCATAGCGTCTGTTCCAGGTCGCCTGAAGGAAGTCGTTTGAAAAGAGTTGCTAACAACAACAACAGTGCTCGCTGGTGTCCTGGGAGCCACTATGCGACTATTCCCACACTGCGACAAGCCTTGGGGAGACAACACGCCACACCGGTCGCTATCTCGCTATGCTGAGCGGCCTGGAAGCTGGGGACTCAGGATTAGACGCAACTGAAATAGACTGAGACAATTCACTGAAGTTTTATTTTAATATTGTAAAAGGGTCAAGATGATTGTATCATAATAGTCTGTAGGTATAAATGAATAATCATTTTAGTGCTGTTTATTTTTTGCTGTTTCTTAAACTACCTCACAGATTTTACCTAGCAACAAGAATAATAAACAAATGTCCGGAAAAATTCCACCTATCCATTTATTTCCTCCCGCTTGTTCTTAATATTTTGTTTTGATAAGAACTCAAATCCCCTTGTACATTACTACTTTGTGTAGGTCATACTTGCCAACCTTGAGACCTCCGATTTCGGGAGGTGGGGGGGGACAGGACAGAGGGGGGGCGTGGTCGGGGGTGGGGGGCGTGGTTGGGGGCGTGGTTAAGAGGGGAGGAGTATATTGACAGCTAGAATTCACCAAGTCAAGTATTTCATACATATATATATATATATATATATATATATATATATATATATATATATATATATATATATATCCTCAAAATATGCAAACAAAACTGTGTTTAGATAATTGACACTTGAAACTTGCATAAATAAATATTAAGGAATATAACATAACTTGGCTTCTGAGAGCTTCAAAATGTAATGAATAAAATGCTAAAGTTGTTGATAAACAAGCAATTATTTTAATAATTAAATATGGTCATTTTAAATGAAATATTATGATAATTTAAAATGAATTATTTCAAATATGTTTATTTTAATTCTATGGCTGGTGTCAGGCTTGTCCCTGACAGTTTGACTGTTTTAGTTTTTTCTCTGTTTGTCTTAGTTTCCTGTCAGCGCTTTTATTTTGTCTTCATTTCCTGAGTGTCTCCCTGAGTGCTGCTTCCCCTCAGCTGTGGCTGATTGGCACCTGGCCACACCTGGTGTCAATCAGCCAGCTACTATTTAAACCTGCCTTCTCCTCCAGTCATTGCTGGATCATTGTCGTTCCTACCTGTCGTGTCGTTGTTCTTAATACTTGTCGTTGTAGCTCTGTCTACTTTTGGTTTCACTCTGCTCATGTCCTAGTTCCTTCTTGTCACAGTAAGTGTTTTTGGTTTCTTGTCCACAGTTAGCCTCTGTGCTATTTTAGTTCATAGCCAAGTTTGTTCTCCGCCTTGTGCGCGCCTTTTGTTACCTTTTCGTTTGTTGTTTTGCCTTAGTGTATAATTAAATCATGTTTTCTCGTACAATGCCTTCCGCCTTCTCTGCATCTTGGGGTTCGTCACCTACAAACTCTGACAGCTGGATGTAATAAGGAGTCAGAAAAAATACAAATAAAAATACAATTAATTTTGATGTTTTTAGCAAAATATAGTAAAAATGTATTTATTTTTTTTATTTTTTTAAAATTAATAAATATATGTATTTTTAGGTAAAATAAACATAATAATACAATGTATCTCTAGTCTGGATGATTTAGTTCTTGTCACCCTGTTGTCCTCCCGTCATGAAAAAAGGCTGTCCTCACTCAGGTCCGCATGGAGCTGGAGGGGGCGTGGCCTCCAGCGCTGGCTGAAAATCGGGATATTTTCGGGAGAATATTTGTCCCGGGAGGTTTTCGGGAGAGGCGCTGAATTTCGTGAGTCTCCCGGAAAATTCGGGAGGGTTGGCAAGTATGGTGTAGGTACTAGTAAAAAAAAATATATATGGTGTCCAGATACACTTCCAATACAGACATTGATCTGATATGATATCAGCACAAAGTATACATTATTTTATTATTTTGCAGTGTGGGTTAGAAAATGTTTGATCAAGTGAAATTAGTCAATTACCGTATTTTTCGGACTACAAGTCGCAGTTTTTTTCATAGTTTGGCCGGGGTGCGACTTATACTCAGGAGCGACTTATGTGTGAAATTATTAACACATTACCGTAAAATATCAAGTAATATTATTTATCTCATTCACATAAGAGACTAGACGTATAAGATTTCATGGGATTTAGCGATTAGGAGTGACAGATTGTTTGGTAAACGTATAGCATGTTCTATATGTTATAGTTATTTGAATGACTCTTACCATAATATGTTACGTTAACATACCAGTTGGTTATTTATGCCTCATATAACGTACACTTATTCAGCCTGTTGTTCACTATTCTTTATTTATTTTAAATTGCCTTTCAAATGTCTATTCTTGCTGTTGGCTTTTATCAAATAAATTTCCCCCAAAAATGCGACTTATATATGTTTTTTTCCTTCTTTATTATGCATTTTCGGCCGGTGCGACTTATACTCCGGAGCGACTTATACTCCGAAAAATGCGGTAGTGTATCATGCAAAAGCGCAGATTCCAAACATTGAAATACTTTGTATAGTAAAATACGGTAGTAGGTATTAAAAGTACTAACCAAGTTATTATTAACCGTCTGTAATGGATTTATACTCTTTTTAAAGGGGAACATTATCACAATTTCAGAATGGTTAAAACCATTAAAAATCAGTTCCCAGTGGCTTATTATATTTTTCAAAGTTTTTTTCAAAATGTTACCCATCACGCAATATCCCTAAAAAAAGCTTCAAAGTGCCTGATTTTAACCATCGTTATAAACACCCGTCCATTTTCCTGTGACGTCACATAGTGAAGCCAACACAAACAAACATGGCGGAAAGAACAGCAAGCTATAGCGACATTAGCTCGGATTCAGACTCGGATTTCAGCGGCTTAAGCGATTCAACAGATTACGCATGTATTGAAACGGATGGTTGTAGTGTGGAGGCAGGTAGCGAAAACCAAATTGAAGAAAAAACTGAAGCTATTGAGCCATATCGGTTTGAACCGTATGCAAGCGAAACCGACGAAAACAACACGACAGCCAGCGACACGGGAGAAAGCGAGGACGAATTCGGCGATCGCCTTCTAACCAACGATTGGTATGTGTTTGTTTGGCATTAAAGGAAACTAACAACTATGAACTAGGTTTACAGCATATGAAATACATTTGGCAACAACATGCACTTTGAGAGTGCAGACAGCCCAATTTTCATCAATTAATATATTCTGTAGACATACCCTCATCCGCGCTCTTTTCCTGAAAGCTGATCTGTCCAGTTTTGGAGTTGATGTCAGCAGGCCAGGGAAGCTAGGGTCGATAGGGGGTTTAGCTTGCTCGTCTGCGGGAACAAACTGCCGCCATTGCTTGCCGTGCTACCGAGGTCCTTTGTCCCTGAATAGCTCACACACTCCGGCAGATTCAATGGGGGTCTGGCGGCAGATTTCTTTGACTTTATCGTTGGAAATGCATCTGCTTTGAGTGTCGCAGGATATCCACACATTCTTGCCATCTCTGTCGTAGCATAACTTTCGTGGGTAAAGTGTGCGGAACAAACGTCCAATTTCTTGCCACTTTGGCATCTTTGGGCCACTGGTGCAACTTGAATCCGTCCCTGTTGGTGTTGTTACACCCTCCGACAACACACCGACGAGGCATGATGTCTCCAAGGTACGGAAAAAACGGAAAATAACAGAGCTGATTTGACTTGGTGTTTGAGAAAATGGCGGATTGCTTCCCGATGTGACGTCATCGCTCCGAGAGCGAATATTAGAAAGGCGTTTAATTCGCCAAAATTCACTCATTTAGAGTTCGGAAATTGGTTAAAAAAATATATGGTCTTTTTTCTGCAACATCAAGGTATATATTGACGCTTACATAGGTCTGGTGATAATGTTCCCCTTTAAGTTAGAGTTGTAATAGTTTTTTTAGCGACAGTAAGTTAAATGATGCAGACACGTTTGTTACTGGATACTTTCTAATGCGCTTCAGCCTTGGAGACTTTGTATGTGTAAGTAATATGCAACTGTAATGATTTGATACGTGTTTATACTGACAGATGTGCTGTTTTTCAGACTGCGGTATAGTTCAACGTGCTATCGTGTGCTTAGCTGTTGTGTAGCTGCTAGCTCGTAGTAGCCTATAGCCTTCCATGTTTATTTTTTCTAAATGACTTGACTATAATAAAAGACAAGTATTATATAATAAAAGATGTTAACTGGCTGTCCACAAGTAAACGCGCTTATACCTGAGATTTTAAAAGCAGGCCGATATGATGCAGACGTGAGCACATCACCCCTATATTAGCGTCCCTTCACTGGCTCCCTGTGCGTTACCGAATCAACTTTAAACTCCTTCTATTTGTTTTTAAATGTCTAAACAACCTCGCTCCAACATATCTCTCCAACCTCCTTCAGCCTTAGTGCCCCACCCGATCCCTAAGATCAGCCGATCAGCTGCTACTGACGGTCCCTGCCACAAGGCTGAAGCTTAGAGGTGACAGAGCTTTCGCCACTGCTGCTCCCAAGCCTTGGAACAACCTACCTGAGTGTTAGACAGGCCTCCTCACTTCCTGTTTTTAAATCTCTCTTAAAAACATACTTTTATTCCATGGCTTTTAACACTGAGTGATATCCATCCTGCAATGGCGCCCCATAATACACCTGCTGTGAACCTGTTTTTATGTTTTATTTATTTTAGTTATTTATTTCTTATCGTGTTCTGTTTGTGTTGTGTTTGCTCGGTTCTCGTATTATCTTTTAACCTGCCCATTGTACAGCACTTTGGCTACCCCTGTGGTAAATTTTAAATGTGCTTTATAAATAAAGTTGATTTGATTTGAGTTGATTTGATACAATCCGAATTTTGTCTATTTTGCTATTTTTCTACCAAAATCCAAAAACAATATCGGATAGTTTATGTCGATATGTTCCCGATTGTTTTAGCTGGGTTTTTTGGGGGTAAAAACAAAAAGACGTGACAACTTTATGTCCAGTATTTCCTGGGTTTGCAGGCAAAAAAACAATGGTGTCACAGAGTCTGCCTAGCAACAAGAAGACAAGCAAATACAAACCATAACCACAAAAAAGCTATTTAAATTGGAAAAGAAATGGAAGTGTTAAAAGCCTACTGAAATGCGATGTTCTTATTTAAACGGAGATAGCAGGTCCATTCTATGTGTCATACTTGATCATTTCGCGATATTGCCATATTTTTGCTGAAAGGATTTAGAGGAGAACATCGACGATAAAGTTCGCAACTTTTGGTGGCTGATAAAAAAGCCTTGCCTGTACCGGAAGTAGCGGACGATATGCGCGTGACGTCACAGGTTGGGGAGCTCCTCACATCTGCACATTGTTTACAATCATGGCCACCAGCAGCGAGAGCGATTCGGACCGAGAAAGCGACGATTTCCCCATTAATTTGAGCGAGGATGAACGATTTGTGGATGAGGAAAGTGAGGAAAGTGAGAGTGAAGGACTAGAGAGCAGTGGGAGCGATTCAGATAGGGAAGATGCTGTGAGAGGTGGGTGGGACCTGATATTCAGCTGGGAATGACTAAAACAGTAAATAAACACAAGAAGCCACAACACAACCAGGCTTATATTTAATATGCCACAAATTAATCCCGCATAACAAACACCTCCCGTCCATATAACCCGCCAATACAACTCAAACACCTGCACAACACACTCAATCCCACAGCCCAAAGTACCGTTCACCTCCCCAAAGTTCATACAGCACATATATTTCCCCAAAGTCCCCAAAGTTACGTACGTGACATGCACATAGCGGCACGCGATCAAATGTTTGGAAGCCGCAGCTGCGTACTCACGGTACCGCGTCTGCGTATCCAACTCAAAGTCCTCCTGGTAAGAGTCTCTGTTGTCCCAGTTCTCCACAGGCCAATGGTAAAGCTTGACTGTCATCTTTCGGGAATGTAAACAATGAAACACCGGCTGTGTTTGTGTTGCTGCAGCCGGCCGCAATACACCGCTTCCCACCTACAGCTTTCTTCTTTGCTGTCTCCATTGTTCATTGAACAAATTGCAAAGGATTCACCAACACAGATGTCCAAAATACTGTGTAATTTTACGATGAAAACAGACGACTTAATAGCTGGCCACCATGCTGTCCCAAAATGTCCTCTACAATCCGTGACGTCACGCGCAGACGTCATCATACCGAAACGTTTTCAGCAGGATATTTTGCGCAAAATTTAAAATTGCACTTTAGTATTGGCATGTGTTGCAATGTTAAGATTTCATCGATGTATAAACTATCAGACTGCGTGGTCGGTAGTAGTGGGTTTCAGTAGGCCTTTAAAAATCCCATCAGACAGCAGGTAGTTATTCGATAAAATGCTTTATCGACTCCTTGTTTTCAGAATCTCTCTCTGAATGTTCTGAACTCCTGTTTCCTGTCAAATGCCAACGTTTATTGAGTTTTTTCAGACAACACACAAGCAAAAGACTAAATGAACAACAACATCTTTACTAATAGTGCACTCCATAATGCCATCAATCAAGAATGTTTTATAGTCGATCAATAAGTGCACCTGTGGCGTAGACGCCCTACCTTCCACCCCGATGCTTTCCTGTCAAAATGCACGACGACGCAGCAGGAATCTGCAGCGGGGGTGGCATCTCAAAGCGGGTTTCCCGCCTGTTGCACAAGTACAGTAGAGCAATTTTTCCACTGGAAGGCAGCGGTTGGGAAAGAGCGCTGACCCCTGAGTTCCCAGCAGTTCCCGGGACCCCCCCACCCCCATCCCCTCCACCCATCCCATGTGATCTCACCGTAACAAAGAGCCGGGATGACGGCTAGAAGTGGAGCATGGTCTGAAACAATGGACATGCTATGCCCCGGCCTGAACTTTGACCTCTTACCCATTCCTTCTCCCCAAGAGTCTCCCCCCCCCCCCACACACACACACACACACACTTGTCATGACTGCACAGCCAACATGAATGAGGCGCATTATTACTCATTTAGTGTGTGTGTGTGTGTGTGTGTGTGTGTGTGTGTGTGTGTGTGTGTGTGTGTGTGTGTGTGTGTGTGTGTGTGTGTGTGTGTGTGTGTGTGTGCGTGAGTGTTCTGGCAACGCTTACTTAATGGGGACGTCGCTCTGTTTACACAGTCACCTTTAGGGGACCTCTGACGGTATGGGGACAAAAAAAAAGCAGGTCCCCTTAAGGGAAACCTTTTTAAATGATAGTCAGATCCATTCTGAAGATGCCTAAGTGATTTTTAAGCTTTGGCCCATAAAACATGTTTACTGGTTAGTTTGAGTGTGAGACATTTGCACAGCAGCCCCCTCATCGGGCTGTAGCTGGTACTGCACTCGTTGCTTTTTTTAATTTATTTTTTTAAATGGTCCTCAGTAGTCACGTACACATTTGTGTGAATTATGCAAAATTGTTTAAATTTGGTCCCCATGAACCATATTAACTCTTTTTCCCCAGGGTCCCCAGTAAGAATGATCAGCACATTACTTCATCAATCCAGAGATATGCTTCCACAACCTGTAAAAAGGGTGGTCCCCACAAGTGATGATCAAAAACTTGGTCCCCATTCCAAATGATAACCAGGATGTGTGTGTGTGTGTGTGTGTGTGTGGGGGGGGGTCATTATCAACATACTGCAGTATTCTTCACTACAATATTAGCGACAAAGTCAGGAAGTAGTCTTTGCCATTACGTTGAATGTGCCAGTCTTGCCTTTTGTTGAGTCCTTCAAAGTGTATATGAGGGGTGTTAATCTTTAAGCACCTAATGATTCCAGCCGATTCGGATTCCTGAACTGACCTTTAGAATCGTATATATATATATATATATATATATATATATATACAACACGATTCGGATTCCTGGACTGACCTTTAGAATCGTATATATATATATATATATATATACTGTATATATATATATATATATATATATACTGTATATATATATATATATATATATATATATATATATATATATATATATATATATATATATACAACACGATTCGGATTCCTGGACTGACCTTTAGAATCGTGTATATATATATATATATATATATATACTGTATATATATATATATATATATATACTGTATATATATATATATATATATACATGCACAATTCTAAAGGTCAGTCCAAGAAACCGAATCGTGTTGTCTGACCTTTAGAATCGTATATATATATATATATATATATATATATATATATATATATATATATATATATATATATATATATATATATATATATATATATATATATACATATACACGATTCTAAAGGTCAGTACCAGTACTAAAATATTGGTATCGGGACAACACGATTCGGATTCCTGGACTGACCTTTAGAATCGTATATATATATATATATATATATATATATATGTATCGTATATATATATACATATATATATATATATATATATATATATATATATATATATATATATATATATATATATATATAGACACACACAATATGCATACATATATACACATGCATATATATATATATATTTATATATATATATATATATATATATACGATACATATATATATACGATATATATATATATATACGATTCTAAAGGTCAGTCCAGGAATCCGAATCGTGTTGTCCCGATACCAATATTTTAGTACTGGTACCAAAAAAGTATTTTGATACTTTTCAGTACTTTTCTTACTAAGGGGGACTACAAACAAAAAAATCTTAGGGTACATTAAACATACGTTTCTTATTGCAATCGAAGAACAATTTTGCCCTTAATTAAATAAAATAGTGAACATACAAGACAACTTGTCTTTTAGTAGTAAGTAAACAAACAAAGACTCCTAATTAGTCTGCAGAAACATATTGTGTCATTTATCATTCTAAAGATTTTGTGATAGTAGTATCGACTAGATACGCTATTGTACTTGGTATCATTACAGTGGATGTTCGGTGTAGATCCACCCATGGCATTTGTTTACATTCAGGGGGCTAGCTTGCTATTAGCGGTAAGCTATCGTATCGTCCTACGGTGTGTAGTGAAGCATGTTTAGCTATTCCTCGTCCTGCAGGGATGATACTTGTAAGAAACTTACTTTATTTGTCACCATAGAGGCGAGGATTAGTGATTTAGAAGTAGCTAAAGCACTGCCGACTGCGAATGGACGTTTGTCGCTAGCTAGCTAGTCATGTTTAAAGCACCTCTTCGTGAGGACGTTTCAGTGTTATAACTTCACCTTTATCGTTAGTTTTTAAGCCAGAATGCGTCCGTTCTCCCTTTTCTGTCTACACACAGTGTTTGCTTGTAAGTACTCTGTGATTGTGCGCTGCCGAACATGCTCCTCTGCTCTAAAACCCACAATGACACGATGTGACGATAACGGGGGCAGGGGGTGCGGGATCGGTGCTTTTTAGAGGCAGTATGGTACTGAATATGATTCATTAGTATCGCGGTACTATACCAATACCAGTATACCGTACAACCCTAATACACATACATATATAATGTGTATGTGTATTAGGGTTGTACGGTATATGTATATATACATACATATATATATGTATATATATATGTATATGTATATATATATATATATATGTATATATATATATATGTATATGTATATATATATATGTATATATATATATATATATATACACATACATACATACATACATATATATATATATATATATATATATATATATATATATATATATATATATATATATATATATATATATATATATATATATATATATATATATATATACAGTTGTGCTCATAAGTTTACATACCCTGGGAGAATTTATGATTTCATGGCCATTCTTCAGAGAATATGAATGATAACACAAAAGCCTTTCTTCCACTCATGCTTAATGGTTGTGTGAAGCTATTTATTGGCAAACAACTGTGTTTACTCTTTTCAAATCAAAATGACAAAAGAAAGTACCCAAATGACCCGAACCCAAATGATCCAACGAATCGATGACTACATTAATCGCCAACTATTTTTATAATCGATTTTAATCGATTTAATCGATTAGTTGTTGCAGCCCTAATATATATATATATATATATATATATATATATATATATATATATATATATATATATATATATATATATATATATATATATATATATATATATATATATATATATATATATATATATATATATATATATATATATATATATATATATATATATATACATATATCCATCCATCCATCCATTTTCTACCGCTTATTCCCTTTTGGGGTCGCGGGGGGCGCTGGAGCCTATCTCAGCTACAATCGGGCGGAAGGCGGGGTACACCCTGGACAAGTCGCCACCTCATCGCATATATATATATATATATATATATATATATATATATATACCGTATTTTTCGGAGTATAAGTCGCACCGGAGTATAAGTCGCACATGCCGAAAATGCATAATAAAGAAGGAAAAAAACATATATAAATCGCACTGGCCAAACTATGAAAAAAACTGTGACTTATGTCCGAAAAATATGGTATATATATATATATATATATATATATATATATATATATATATATACACATATATACATACATACATACATATATATATATATATATATATATATGTATTTATTTTTCAAAAATAAATTTTAGAAATGTATGAATCGGGATGATAAGAATCGCGATTCAAATGTGAATGAATTTTTTTGTGCATCTTTACTGTTTATACTGAAATGATCACATTATCACATACCAGACATTTCAGTGTGTCTTCATTGTAATTTTGATTACCAACTGTAAAATCAAAATTGCTAATCAGTAGCATGTACGTGAAGTATCCAATGTAAATTAGCATCACACTAGCACTTTTAGAAAAGCAAAGCTTAAGTTTGAGCACTTTCTATCAAGCATGGCATGAAACTTTGCAACATGACCTAAAGGCCCGTTGCCAAGTGCGTGAGCCGGTGCCGAGTCTGCAACCGAACGTGACTTTGCGTGCAACAAAAGTTTCTGAAAAGGGGGTGCTGTTTGATTTTACGTGATTCTGGACTGCGTAGCACAGACAGAAATTGGTGGTTTTCTATAAAAGTACCAAATTCAGTCCCTGGTAATGACCAGAAAGGTGACACAGATTAAAAGTTAATACGAAGATTAGTCCAAATGATGTTATAAGAATAGACAATAATTCTATACTGGCTACAATACGTCTGGATAATATCTGTGAACAAAACGACTTTAAATCAATTGATTAGACCTTTTCTCCTGGGATATTCTATGATAAAACCATTTTGCGACACATTTACCCTTTTTCTCCCGGGCTCCTCATGCAGAAATGTCATATCTGGTTATTATCTGCTCGGTGAAACATACGCTAACGCCTAACGACGTTTCTCCCTAATTATGCTTTTGTTGTTTCCAAATGACGCTTTCAAAAAGTCATCATCGCCGCACTCTTTTGGCGGCGGGCAAACTGGTCCAAAACAAAAGAAAAAAAGGGTTACAGGCAATTTGCTTACGTCGGCGCTGATATTACAAGGTGATTTATGGCTCACGTTTCACACCCAAAACTTCGTTGCGTTTAGGAGGAGAGAGATTTTGATGAGGGCGAGACAATATGTTAGGGTTAAAAAGATAATAAGGAAAAAGTCATTTCTGACCAGAATAAGGAAAAAAAAAACTTTTTTAGGACCACTGTTCCTTTATAGTAAATAATAACAACAGAGCTAATCCAGGGTCAAATATGTCACCAAGGGAGTAGTTTAATCGTAATATTACATTTTACAAACTATTAAATGGCTAAATTTATACCAATATTATCCTACATCAATGCAATTCAACTGGTGACCCCGGGGCCAAATCCGGCCCGGGAATTATACCATAGCGGCCCCAGAGTTCAGTTCAAAACTTGGAAGATCAACTTTTTAGCACAAATTTCCTAAAAAAGACTGCTGTTGTATAGAGGAACTTGGACCACTGCAAACATATGAGCAGATCCTTACATTGACATTTGAACCTTGCCAGCAAACAGACAACACTGGGTTCCAAACTTGTGATTCACAGCAGGGGTCCCCAACCAACCGTGGCGCATTTGCTACCGGGCCGGAGAGAAACATTAAATAATTTATAAAGGACTGCATTTTCTCCGACTTAGCTTTGGCCTGTCCCACTAGACCAGCAGTGTCAAACTTGTTTTCATTGAGGGCCACACCGCAGTCATGGCTGCCATTAGAGGGCCCATTGTAACAGTAAATAATTATCAAATTTGCCTATGAATTAAAATATTTAAAAAAAAAATGTATGTAAAGAGTAAAAAAAATTACGATTTTACCAGTTTTTTACAGAAAAAACTGGCAGCTTATTTGCCAGTAAAATATTGTACTGTAAAATATATGTTTTTTAATTATTTTTATTTTTATTATTATTTATTTATTATTATTTTTATTATTATTATATTATATTAGAAATACAGTACCGCTGTTTAATTTGATTTTGACAACTCAAATGCCAGTTTTTTTACCATGATAAAATATGGTACCATAAAATCATCAACCGTGGATTTTACAGTAAAAAAAAATAAAAAAATGTTCCTTTCCAACTTACAGTAATATGCTGTAAAAATTACGATTTTACCAGTTTTTTACAGAAAAAACTGGCAGCTTATTTGCCAGAAAAATATTGTACTGTAAAATTTTTTTTTTTTTTATTATTATTTATTTATTATTATTTTTATTATTAATATTATTTTATTATATTATATTATTATAAATACAGTACCGCTGTTTAATTTTATTTTGACAACTCAAATGCCAGTTTTTTACCATGATAAAATATGGTACCATAAAATCATCAACCGTGGACTTTACAGTAAAAAAAAAAAAAAGGTTCCTTTCCAACTTACAGTAATATGCTTTAAAAATTACGATTTTACCAGTTTTTTACAGAAAAAACTGGCAGCTTAATTGCCAGTAAATTATTGTACTGTAAAATATATGTTTTTTTAATTATTTTTATTTTTATTATTATTTATTTATTATTATTTTTATTATTATTATTTTATATTATATTATTAGAAATACAGTACCGCTGTTTAATTTTATTTTGACAACTCAAATGCCAGTTTTTTTACTATGATAAAATGTGGTACCATAAAATCCGATTTTAAAGTAAAAAAAAAAAAAAAAATGTTCCTTTCCAACTTACAGTAATATGCTGTAAAAAAAAACTCCCTAAATTTTACAATAAAATCTATTGGTCATTTTTATACTGTACAATTTGATGGATAACTTGCTTCGAAACCATAAGTTAAGCAGATATTTACCGTATTTTTCGGAGTATAAGTCGCACCGGCCGAAAATGCATAATAAAGAAGGAAAAAAACTTATATAAGTCGCATTTTTTGGGGACATTTATTTGATAAAAGCCAACACCAAGAATAGACATTTGAAAGGCAATTTAAAATAAATAAAGAATAGTGAACAACAGGCTGAATAAGTGTACGTTATATGAGGCATAAATAACCAACTGGTATGTTAACGTAACATATTATGGTAAGAGTCATTCAAATAACTATAACATATAGAACATGCTATACGTTTACCAAACAATCTGTCACTCCTAATCGCTAAATCCCATGAAATCTTATACGTCTAGTCTCTTATGTGAATGAGATCAATAATATTATTTGATATTTTACAGTAATGTGTTAATCATTTCACACATAAGTCGCTACTGAGTATAAGTCGCACCCCCGGCCAAACTATGAAAAAAACTGCGACTTACAGTCCGAAAAATACGGTAAGAAGCAAGATATAACAACTAGACAGCACAGTTATCATCATTTTATTTTTATTTTTTTCATAGAATATGTATTATCTCAAAAGTGTTTTTTGGGGGGGGACAAGCGTTCATTTAATTGATTTCAGTTAGTTTCAATGTTTCAATAGTTTCAAACCATGATTTGAGATAAAAGTGTTTTGAGTTAATTAAGCTTGTGCATAAATTGAAGTACTGCTGTTTTAAAGAAAATGGTTTACAAAAAATACACTTTAGAAATATTATAATTAAAAATGAATAATAAGGAGATAAATATATATTTTTTTTAGTATTTCAAAAGCTCTGTAAAATTTAAAAAAATATATTTTTAGTTTCGAACTCAAATAAGAGCGCATTTTTTAAATATCATACAAACTAATCCACACACAAAAGTACCGAAAATTAGTACCGTTGAGTACCATTATCGATTGGTACCGTATCGGTTCAATACCCATCTCTAACTCACTCCTAATCGCTAAATCCCATGAAATCTTATACGTCTAGTCTCTAACGTGAATGAGATAAATCATATTATTTGATATTTTACAGTAATGTGTTAATCATTTCACACATAAGTCGCTCCTGAGTATAAGTCGCACCCCCGGCCAAACTATGAAAAAAACTGCCACTTATAGTCTGAAAAATACGGTAGGTATTTATTTGGATTTTGACCAACAAAGTTAGATAATATAATATTTCTTGCAATATTGGACACTATTTTTTTTCCCTGTCAAACTACAAAAAAAAACCCTAATACCTTTAGTAAGAAAATGAGAAAGTAGAGAAAGAAAATATAAGGTATTTTATTGAAACATATTATTTCCAGGCTTTTGCGGGTCATCTAAAATGACGTGGAGGCATGGAGACACACCAATGAGCTTGTTTATAGGCGTACAATAAAACTCCTCATGGCAAGTTGCCATTTGTTATAACTTTGTGACATGATACAATGCACATTAATGAACGTATCAGACAGAAAAGTGACATTTTTGTAGCCAAAGGCTGATTTCCATCTGCATCTCATTGCAAAGAAACACTAATTCAGCGTTAAAGTGAGTTGTATTTTTCATGCACTTATTCTTGCTGTATTTATCTGGCACATGAGGAAAGCCGGTCCCTGAAAATAATAAAGTTAAAAGTTAAAGTACCAATGATTGTCACACACACACACGAGGTGTGGCAAAATTAATCTCTGCATTTGACCCATCACCCTTGATCATCCCCTGGGAGGTGAGGGGAGCAGTGAGCAGCAGCAGAGGCCGCGCCCAGGAATCATTTTTGGTGATTTAACCCCCAAGCCTACATTAAACCGGTCCGTTGTGTAAAAAAAGTTGGGGACCACTGATTTACAGAACAAAGGCGTTCCTGAAGGCACCCCTTTAAGTCCTCTCTTTTTTGGCAGTTACACATTTTCATAATGTGATTTGTGTAACTAAGTTTGTTTACTACAGATACAGTCAGTGGTCATTGGTTCAACGTATTCAGTTTTAGCGTATTTTCCAGACTATAAGCCACACCCACTAAATTTTAAAAGAAAAAGAAAACGTTTTTTTTTTTCCATACACTAGCCGCACCAAACCATAAGCCGCAGATTGTGAAATGAGATATCTACACAAATGTTTATTTGCATACCTTAATTTTTTCCAGACGGTGCCTGCAACAAGGTAGTAAAACGGCTGGTCAAACAAAACACTGATGTCTTTTTTTATCCTTTATGAGATGAATAAGATTCTCTCCTTGTTTAAGAAGGTTCAAGATGTTTATCAGGATTCTTCTTCTTTGTACTTTGTAAACACACTGAGTTTGAACAGTTTCTTAAAGTGGATCATTTTACAACATTGTTTGATTTCTTTGCTTAATCCATTCCATGATTCAGCCGTTAGCTAAATCAAATCCATAGATTAGCTGCACCTTTGTATAAACCGCAGGATTCAAACTGTAGGGAACAAAGAAGCGGCTTAGAGTCCAGAATTCCTTTGGTCAGAGGTCCAAAACCAACGTTACTAGGACCGGAACCAGTCCGTGACACATTTGCTACCAGGACGCAAAGAAACATTATTAATAATTTACTTTATAAATGCCCGCATTTTCTCCGACTTAAATTTCGCCAGTCCCACTAGACCGGGTGTCTGTAGCGCCGCCTTAGTGGCTCTATGGAGCTTTATCAAAAATGTATGAAAATGGAAAAATATAAGGAAAAAATATATTTCTAGTTTTAATATGATTTCTGTAAGAAGACACACATGATAAAAAAAAAAACATTCCTAATTGTTAGAAATCCCACTGTTTATATTAAACGTGCTTCACTGATGAGTTTTTAGCAAGCGCCATTTAGTCCCACTAAATTTGACAGTCCTTGAACTCACCGTAGTTTGCTTACATGTACAACTTTCTCCGACGCTTCCACAGATAGTTTTGTGCCACTCCTTCTTTGTCTCATTTTGTCCACCAAACGTTTTATGCTGTGCGTGAATGCACAAAGGTGAGCTTTTTTGATGTTATTGACTTGTGTGGAGTGTGAATCCGGCATATTTGGTCACTACATGACTTCAAACTAATTGATGCTATCAAGCTATTAAACTAGCTCCATGTACATATTGCATCATTGTGCCTCGTTTGTATGTATATTAGAGCTCATTTAATTTGCATAATTATTTAATTTACTAATATCCTCGGTGTATATAATGTACAGTTGCATGTCTCGTGACATATAATCTGTATGTAAAATTGGCTGCATTTGTGATAGTCGTTTGTGTGCCAACGTTACCCAGCTTGCAAAGATTGTAATAAATCCATTAGAAGAAGACAGCCTGCCGTTTCCTTTAACTTGGACACACACATCTATACCTTTGGTCATTCTAAACCAGGAATTTCCAGGAGTTATCTCACTCTCTGAGAAGCCTCCATTTTACAAATGTTTTCATTTTTTTTTTTTTTTAGGCAATGACATAAAGAAGTACAACGTTGACAACACATAATAATATAAATTAATATAGTACAAAAGGTAATGTATAGTATGTAATGCATTATTGTCCAGTTTTCATAGTGGCATTACCACAGGTAACAATAATTTGTATCAACAATGTAGGAATAATGAATATACCAACAATGGTAATAGACAAAAAGCCAACAATGGTAGCAGACAACATAGCAATAATAGTAAGGAAACATTGAGCACATGTTAACACTTTGAGACGGAGTACAGCAGCAGGTCAAATTAAAGACCCTCATCTCTATATTTGAACCAGACCCCATGTTTGTATAATAGTTTAAATTGATTAATAGTTCGGCATTGCTTGTGTTGCACACAAAAACGTTTACGAGTTGTTGTAAAAACGTGTAAAATAAATGTAAAATTTGTTGTCAAAAAGTTTTGCGTCATCCTGCGACACATAGTCATTTTGATAGTAGGCTAATATAGCTAATGTAGACGCTTACATCATGTGTTGCCTTCAATATAACACTTATATAAAGCTTTTCATTTTTTGCGGCTGCAGAAATATTTTTTTTTTTGTATTTTTGCTCCAATACGGCTCTTTCAAAATGTTGGGTTGCCGACCCCTGACTAGGCACACCAATAAACTTATTCATAAATGTAAAATAAACTCCTATTACGACGTCGCCATTTGTTATATCTTTGTTACATAGGACAATGAACATTAATGAACATATCTCGTGCCAGATTGTAACCAAAGGCTAATTTCTATCTGCAGTCCCCGACTAGTTGAAGGTATATACAACAAGGTCCATAAAAAGACGGCACCAACATCATACATAAAAAGTACAATAAAATACACAGACTCAAATACAATAATAAAGATAAAATAAAATGGAGACCCATATAAACGGGTAGGTTGCTGCATGACCTCAGCTCAGGACAGATCAAGAATAAAGTCACCACAGTAGCACATGGAGGAGTGCTACAGTGCTAAAGTGCAAGTCTACTAAATTGTTGCCTACAATAAGTGTGCTGAAGGAAGAAAATATACAACTCCCTAAAAAGTTCAAGTGCTACTATCAATGCACAAGTAGTTAGCACTAAAATATGTGTTTAAGCATGCAAACTTGCATTAAAAAAACATACATAAGTGTATCTGTTTATGACATATGGCATAACATTTGAATACAAAACTTTTAGAATAGAAATAGGAATCCATAGAAATAAAATCCATATAAAGCCATATATGACAGACTATGTTCCCCTGGGAGGAGCTGGATATGGGAGAGGGAAGTCTGTGTTTCTCTGCTTAGGCTGCTGCCCCCGCGACTCGACCTCGGATAAGCCGAAGAAGATGGGTGGATGGATGGATGAAGCCATATAAATCTATTGAAATGGGAAATACATATAGTATATATATATATATATATATATATATATATATATATATATATATATATATATATATATATATATATATATATTGTCAGAATAATTGTATCTAAATTATCCCAAAACGTTGTGTTTCAATGAGTTCCCGGCAAGCAGACAAAAGCTGTCTTTGATCTTACCAATCAAAAGGCTTGTAAAACTCCACTGTGTAGGATGGGAAGCGACATGAAGGTGTCGGTTTCTTTGGTCTATTGTAATCCACGTAAAGATTTTGTCTTGACCCGAGATATACAAAAGGAAGCAGGACCTGACTCCCCTTCAGGCACCTTTTCTTTGAACTGTTCGAAATTTTTGTGTACCGTTACACCCCTAATAAATAGTCATGAAAATAAAGAAAGCGCGTTGAATGAGAAGGTGTGTCCAGACTTTTGGCCTGTACTTCTCCTGATCGGGCAAGGACAACAACGTCACAATGACTTCCGTCGCCTGTTCTATGGTTGTCGTCACACGGCTCAAACCCTTGATTTGTGTGCGACTTTCCACTGTAACCCCACACACACACACACACACACACACACACACACACACACACCGAAGTCCATTCCATCAAAGCAACTGCACACCTTTTCAATTCGGGATAAAAAGAATATCATGTTATCAGCTCCAATAGAAGAAAGAAGTGAAATAAAATAAGAGTCGGCTACACCTGTCTGTTACTGTTGACCCGCTAATGGATTTCACCAACTCTTCTATGAAGGCAGAAAACAAATTAAAAAGAGTGCAAGCGAGAAGAAACGAGAGGTGACAATGGTAAAGGACATTGTGCACCTGCTGCTTGATGGACTGAAAATGAAGTTAAAAGATGCAGCAGTGACAAAGCTTCTATTTCGGCTTCCACTAGGATTTATTCCCCCCCCCCCCCCCCCCCACGGTATCACATGAGATAGTTGTTCCAGCTGCTAACTTCTGGAGTCCATTCCTGCTCGCTGGAGTCAATGATAAAACAATCTGCAGGCTTTGAGCGGCGGCGGGCCCTCCGCCAGGCGACGTCTTTGTGGCGGAACAGCTTGGCTCGACACTCCGTGGATTATTTTGGATTTGCAGCATCTTGAAAGGGTCACGCATGATGGCCAGTTTTGGATCCATTTCAATACATGCTGGCAGCCTCCGTTAACTAAGAATTCAAGAAAATCGTTTTGTTTTTTTTAAATATTTGACACTCAAGTCAAAAAAATGTATTTTAACACATTTTTAACCCTTAGGAGGTACATATTTTCCTGTTCACTCTTTGATTTTATAATAAAGTTAAATCATTTTAGAAATGCTACATTTCTTAAAGGCCTACTGAAATGCGATTTTCTTATTTATAATGGGATAGCAGGTCCATTCTATGTGTCATACTTGATCAATACGCGATATTGCCATATTTTTGCTGAAAGGATTTAGTAGCGAACATCGACGATAAAGTTCGCAACTTTTGGTCGCTGATAAAAAAGCCTTGCCTGTACCGGAAGTAGCAGACGAGTAGCGTGACGTCACAGGTTGTGGAGCTCCTCACATCCAAACATTGTTTACAATCATGGCCACCAGCAGCGAGAGCGATTCGGACCGAGAAAGCGACGATTTCCCCATTAATTTGAGCGAGGATGAAAGATTTGTGGATGAGGAAAGTGAGAGTGAAGGACTAGAGGGCAGTGGGAGCCATTCAGATAGGGAAGATGCTGTGAGAGACCTGATATTCAGCTGGGAATGACTAAAACAGTAAATAAACACAAGACATATATATACTCTATTAGCCACAACACAACCAGGCTCATATTTAATATGCCACAAATTAATCCCGCATAACAAACACCTCCCCCCTCCCATCCATATAACCCGCCAATACAACTCAAACACCTGCACAACACACTCAATCTCACAGCCCAAAGTACCGTTCACCTCCCCAAAGTTCATACAGCACATATATTTCCCCAAAGTCCCCAAAGTTACGTACGTGACATGCACATAGCGGCACGCACGTACGGGCAAGCGATGAAATGTTTGGAAGCCGCAGCTGCATGCGTACTCACGGTACCGCGTCTGCGCATCCAACTCAAAGTCCTCCTGGTAAGAGTCTCTGTTGTCCCAGTTCTCCACAGGCCAATGGTAAAGCTTGACTGTCATCTTCCGGGAATGTAAACAATGAAACACCGGCCGTGTTTGTGTTGCCGCAGTCGGCCGCAATACACCGCTTCCCACCTACAGCTTTCTTCTTTGCTGTCTCCATTGCTCATTGAACAAATTGCAAAAGATTCACCAGCACAGATGTCCAGAATACTGTGGAATTTTGCGATGAAAACAGACGACTTAATAGCTGGCCACCATGCTGTCCCAAAATGTCCTCCACAATCCGTGACGTCATGCGCTGACGTCATCATACCGAGACGTTTTCAGCGGGATATTTCACGCCGAAATTTAAAATTGCACTTTAGTAAGCTAACCCGGCCGTATTGGCATGTGTTGCAATGTTAAGATTTCATCATTGATATATAAACTATCAGACTGCGTGGTCGGTAGTAGTGGCTTTCAGTAGGCCTTTAAAGGGGAACTGCACTTTTTTTAAAGAAATTGCATATAATTCCTCATCTATATGTAAGACAAGAACACAAAACTTTTCATTTTATACATTCTAAGTCATAAAATATGGCCAGTACGAGGTGGCTAACAACAACTCTATTCCACCCATAAAGCCCTATAAAAAAAAAAATAACAAAAAAAACAACAATACCCCATTAAAATCTTGCGACCTGAATATTAAAAAAAGTTCAAAAGTACCAATGATAGTCACACACACACACTAGGTGTGGTGAAATTATTCTCTGCATATGACCCATCACCCTTGATCACCCCCTGGGAGGTGAGGGGAGCAGTGGGCAGCAGCATTGTCCGCGCCCGGGAATCATTTTTGGTGATTTAACCCCCAATTCCAACCCTTGATGCAGAGTGTCAAGCAGGGAGGTTATGGGTCCCATTTTATAGTCTTTGGTATGACTCGGCCAGGGTTTGAACTCACGACCTACCGATCTCAGGGCGGACACTCTAACCACAAGGCCGCTGCGCAGGAATATTGTTATTATAAGCGCAAACACAGACAGACTATTTTTAGCCACGCCGTGATCACAGGTAGCTAACCAGCTTATGCTTCTATATTGACATATTGAGCCGATGAGCTGCTGCATTGCCTCTGAGCTAAAGAAAGTTAATTCTAGATTATAAATCATGCCTCTCACCTGGATAGTAGAAGGTTGTGGACATAAACTGAGAAGTTGGTCAACTTTTACATTCAACTTAAACCCGGAGCAGACATTGTACAGTAAGTGTTTGTTGTATTATGTTTATAGTTTGTATATCTTGTTCCACATTTAGCATTACTGTTACATGATGCTTAGTGTTTTACTAAGCCTGTATCTGTTTAAAGACAGCATGAGTCCATTCACGATGGTTAATAATAAATAGGTTAGAGTTTGTCATACCAACCATTGTTCGCTTTTTGAGTCATGTTCCTTGATCATCAAGCCTTTTCTAACATGCCGCACTACAAAATAATACAAATATGTACGATTTCTGCTGATATCATAACTGATCAATATCGGACGATACTCAAAGCTTCAATAACGGTATTGTGAAGTGAAAATGTTGAATCGGACACAGCTTGTGTATAGGTACAAGAAAAGTATGTTTTCATTTTAACTTGTTTTTTTAGCAATTATAAAAGCAGTCAACTGAAGTACACGTCCTGTTCTGTAAAAGTGTTAAAATCCTCCTTAATATGATTAAAACTTTATATATATTTTCCAGGCAGAAGTAATTTTTATAAAGTGAAAACATAAAATACGATACTCAAGGCATTCAATCCATCGCAACTGGATTGTTCAGTTTGTGTTGGAAGATGTTTATGTATGTATATATTCGCCTTTCGAGTCGGCTTTATCAGTTCTTGTTCATAGACTTAGATTGGTCAGATCTCATCTTAGACTTATATTGATCAGATTTCCTCTCAGACTTAGATTGGTCAGACCTCATCTCAGACTTACATTGGTCAGATCTCATCACAGACAAATTGGTCAGATCTCATCTCAGACGTAGATTGGTCAGATCTCATCTTAGACTTAAATTGGTCAGATCTCATCTCAGACTTACTATGGTCAGATCTCATCTCAGACATAGATTGGTCAGATCTCATCTCAGACTTAGACTGGTCAGATCTCATCTCAGACGTAGATTGGTTGGATCTCCTCTTAGACTTTCAGATCTCATTTTAGACGTAGATTGGTCAGATCTCATTTTAGACTTAGATTGGTCAAATCTCATCTCAGACTTAGATTGGTCAGATCTCATTTCAGACTTAGATTGGTCGGATCTTATCTCAGACTTACATTGGTCGGATCTCATCTCAGACGTAGATTGGTCAGATTTCATCTTGACGTAGATTGGTCAGATCTCATCTTAGACTTAGATTGGGTTAGATCTCATCTCAGACTTAGATTGGTCGGATCTCATCTCAGATGTAGATTGGTCAGATCTCCTCTTACACTTAGATTGGTCAGATCTCCTCTTAGACTTAGATTGGTCAGATCTCCTCTTAGACTATATTGGTCAGATCTCATCTTAAACTTAGATTGATCAGATCTCATCTTACACTTATATTGGTGAGATCTCATCTTAGACTTAGATTCGTCAGATCTCATCTTAGACTTAGATCTGTCAGATCTCATCTTAGACTTAGATTAGTCAGATCTCATCTTAGACTTAGATCCGTCAGATCTCACCTTAGACTTAGATCCGTCAGATCTCATCTTAGGCTACATGTGACCAATCTAAGTCTATGGCCATGAACTGAAGAACCCTACTTGTATGAGAAACGAAACGTCTTCTAAGACCAACCAAGCAGTCCAGTTGTGATCGATTGAATGCTCCGACAAAACAAAGACCTGGATGAACCAACAATCCCATCGACATTAATATATGATATATTCAGAACAGATTTGGGGAAAGATGACATTTGAGAATGAGAGTTTGTCAAAGGACCCCTCTTAAAAGTTCATGTGTCGTTTGCTGAACTACAAGTTCCTGGTGCAGCACATTTCCTGTTTGTATTCATATTCATTCTACTTTCAAGAGGAACAGTATTAGAACTCATAAACTCTTAACTCGACCATTCGAGTTTGAACATCAACAAAACTCGCAAAACCGCGTAGATTTTCTCACTTTTATTCCAAAACAATAACGGTGTCATATCAACATTACGGTTAGTTTTACACAGTTCCACAATATTTTGCCATAAAACCTAGCCTGTACAGTTAATAAAGTTGACAGTTTAAACCTTGAACCGATTGTTTACATATTTATTATTTCCTCTGAAGAAAATAAACAAAATCGCTTGCTGGGGTTCTCACTTTCCGTAACAGTTTTGTCATCCGACGATTTGCAGATAGATGGTCTGTCCTTCAGCAGACATGCAAACAAGATGGATTCCCCCCCCCCCCCCCCCCATAAAACATTCTTAAATGCAAAAATATTTTATGACAAGGCTCTACCACCCCCAGCACTTTGGGTATTGATACAATTTACGGGGCCGTGCTTTCAAAAAACAGCCTCTTTGCCTTCTCCGACGGTGTTCCTCGGGGACGTGGTAAAAGAATTACATTTGTTTTCCGTAGCGACGCGTGGCTTCAGAGTGCTTTTAGAGGCACACTCAATCTTCATGACGAGAGAGCAGCACTGATATCATTAACAACGACGCAACATCTTTGTGCTCACCTTAGACGGCCTTGTTAAAAACACAAAACACCTATAAAGCTGCCTTTAGTCATAAGTCCGGGCTGTAACAATAAGTGGGATATTGTACCGTAAGTAATTGCACTGAATATCATTTTTTTTTTTGCATTACTTGTTTTTGAATATCATAAAAACAGTAGCCCTGACCGACTTGAAATTATAGCATAATAACATGTTTTTACTTTAAAGGGGAACATTATCACAATTTCAGAAGGGTTAAAACCATTAAAAATCAGTTCCCAGTGGCTTATTTTATTTTTCAAAGTTTTTTTCAAAATGTTACCCATCACGCAATATCCCTAAAAAAAAAGCTTTAAAGTGCCTGATTTTAACCATCGTTATATACACCCGTCCATTTTCCTGTGACGTCACATAGTGATGCCAACTCAAACAAACATGGCGCACAGAACAGCAAGCTATAGCGACATTAGCTCGGATTCAGACTCAGATTTCAGCGGCTTAAGCGATTCAACAGATTATGCATGTATTGAAACGGATGGTTGTAGTGTGGAGGCAGGTAGCGAAAACCAAATTGAAGAAGAAACTGAAGCTATTGAGCCATATCGGTTTGAACAAGCAAGCGAAACCGACAAAAACGACACGACAGCCAGCGACACGGGAGAAAGCGAGGACGAATTCGGCGATCGCCTTCTAACCAACGATTGGTATGTGTTTGTTTGGCATTAAAGGAAACTAACAACTATGAACTAGGTTTACAGCATATGAAATACATTTGGCAACAACATGCACTTTGAGAGTGCAGACAGCCCAATTTTCATCAATTAATATATTCTGTAGACATACCCTCATCCGCGCTCTTTTCCTGAAAGCTGATCTGTCCAGTTTTGGAGTTGATGTCAGCAGGCCAGGGAAGCAAGGGTCGATAGGGGGTTTAGCTCGCTCGTCTGCGGGAACAAACTGCCGCCATTGCTTGCCGTGCTACCGAGGTCCTTTGTCCCTGAATTGCTCACACACTCCGGCAGATTCAATGGGGGTCTGGCGGCAGATTTCTTTGACTTTATGGTTGGAAATGCATCTGCTTTGAGTGTCGCAGGATATCCACACATTCTTTCCATCTCTGTCGTAGCATAGCTTTCGTCGGTAAAGTGTGCGGAACAAACGTCCAATTTCTTGCCACTTTCGCATCTTTGGGCCACTGGTGCAACTTGAATCCGTCCCTGTTGGTGTTGTTACACCCTCCGACAACACACCGACGAGGCATGATGTCTCCAAGGTACGGAAAACAGTCGAAAAAGCGGAAAATAACAGAGCTGATTTGACTCGGTGTTTGAGAAAATGGCGGATTGCTTCCCGATGTGACGTCATCGCTCCGAGAGCGAATATTAGAAAGGCGTTTAATTCGCCAAAATTCACCCATTTAGAGTTCGGAAATCGGTTAAAAAATATATGGTCTTTTTTCTGCAACATCAAGGTATATATTGACACTTACATAGGTCTGCTGATAATGTTCCCCTTTAAACAGCACAATTAAAGTTTTTGTTGAGTGGAGAAAACATGTATTATTTATTTACTTAACAACTAGTTACATGTTTAGGTATACAAGACAAAATAACGCACATTTGGATACATGTTTTTTTTTTAACCATTTTACAAATGATTCCTGCTTGATATAACGCTGCGCTTTCGGTTGAAATTTCCCAAATTTTATGTACAGTACCGGCCAAAGGTTTGGACACACCTTCCCATTTCAATGCATTTTCTTTATTTTCATGACTATTTGCATTGTAGATTGTCACTGAAGGCATCAAAACAATGAATGACACCTGTAAAGTCAAAAAGCATTTCGGGTGACTACCTCTTGAAGCTCATGGAGAGAATGCCAAGAGTGTGCGAAGCAGTAATCAGAGCAAAGGGTGGCTATTTTGAAGAAACTACAATATAGAACATGTTTTCAGTTATTCCACCGGTTTTTGTTAAGTACATAACTCCACATGTGGGTGGCTATTTTGAAGAAACTCGAATAAAAACAAGGACATAACTCCACATGTGTTCATTCATAGTTTTGATGCCTTCAGTGACCTGGACTGCCTTTGGTCTGTACTGTATGTACGTACAAGACAGTCATACTATTTTTCAACCACTTTCTGATATGATTCTTAGCTCATTTAAACTAAAATTGAGAATATTTATATTTTTTTATTTTAACCGCAGTTACCTTCAGACACACAAAATTGCCCGTTTTAGTGTCACATTATTGTGTTTTCTGAACAAAACGCAAACAAATATGTTTCCCTTTCCAATAGCATGAGCTTTCAGGAGGATACTGTTGTGTTTTTTGTTCAAATTCCTCAAATTTATGAGCAGTGCTGCTCATCTTACTTTAAAAAAGTAATTATAGTTAGAAATTACTAAGGGATTGCGTTAGTAACTCTGTAAAGTATTAGCCTACATTTCATGTTGTGTATGTACACAACTAGCTCGATAGCCTGTGTACTGTAGTTGTAATAACAAGCATGACATGCTGCGTGTATCATGATCATTATAAAATGTGACTCACTCGATGGACAGTTGTCTGTTTGGGCCAGCTGGCCGGTGACGTTTTTTTCTGACGTTATTGGGTAAGCACTCCATTTATGTAAAAAAAAGCATGGCTTCAAATTCCACATTTTGCAGCTTTGAGTCGCTTTCACCTCACTCTCTCGGCTTTCGTCTGCTCCAACAATTCACCCTTCCTTCGTGCTCGCTTTTAGAAGCAGTAGTTCATCCTCAGTATATTCAGCTTCAAAAAGCTAAGGTTGTGAAACCTCATTTGACCAAAAATAGTTGTCTTTGTTGTTTGTTACCGTGTCTGCCATGATTAGACGACGCACACGTCTTGTTTACGGAAGTCGTACACACGTTGTTGGAATCAGAAATAAATGTGCCGAAAAACTAGTTCTGACAATGATTCAAATGACCAAAATACAGTAAATATTGTATAATTGTTATGAACCTGTCTGTTACTACATTATGTATATACTTGCAGTGTGTATACAAAACGTTGATTTTAAAGTTATTTTTAGAGGGCTTTGAAGGCTACAACAGTGACTTCCAATAGCTGCATCTTCCAAGCAATTTTTATTAAAATTATTTAAAATACAAAAAAAAACAAAAAAACATGTGCGTTCTCATTTCTCACATTGTGAACGATAGACAAAATTCCCCCCAAAAAGTGCAGTTTTCCTTTAACTGGATGGCATAATTCTTCAATTGAATTGAACCTTAAGTAGGACTTCACACACAATAGTCAATGTTTACAAAACTGACAAGCCCTGCAGTCGTATGAATAATACAAAAACTTTCTTTTTAAACTAATGTATTATCAGGTCAGCTATGCCTCAAAGTTTCTGTATTCTGCACTTATTTACACATAGAAACGTTAAAAAAAAAAGCATCATCCTGCTACGCCGCTGGCAGAGCAGGTGTGCATGTGTGTTGGGAAACGGAGTTCGGATGCATGCCTTCATCTTAATTTGTGTACGAACACAAACACACTTGTCGCTAACTTACAGTTGTCAAGATGTCACGATCGATGGCTCGCCTGCTGCTGGCGTCATATAGCGTCAAAGATAGTGCCCTCAGTGGCCTAGTGGTTGGAGTGTCCGCCCTGAGATCGGTAGGTTGTGAGTTCAAACCCCCGAGTCATACCAAAGACTATAAAAAATGGGAGCCATTACCTCCCTGCTTGGCACTCAGCATCAAGGGTTGGAATTGGGAGTTAAATCACCCAAAAATATTCCTGGGCGCTGGCCACCGCTGCTGCTCACTGCTCCCCTCACCTCCCAGAGGGTGAACAAGGGGATGGGTCAAATGCAGAGGACACATTTCACCACAACTAGTGTGTGTGTGACAATCATTGGACAGGAACTAACACAAAACTTTAACTTTTAACTTAAAACACTAACAAAACGAACCATAAGGCAGAAGAATTGTGTTATTAATCGAGATTTCAATACCAATCGGGATTGTTATTTTTTCCAATAATTGTCCAGCTATTAATAAATTAAACATTTACGTTGAAAACACTATCTAACTCGTGTACAGAACCTAAAATCCGTCTCCGGGGACTTTACTCCCTTACTGCAACCCCAACCCCTGATTCCACTTATGTGGGCAGCGTCTGGGAAGTGTTGCATGAGAATACGAATGGACAAATTAATCCGTTCCTGTTTTGGAAGGGATTCGCCATCGGAGACGTTAATCCATGCGCACGCCGCTGCTCTGCGCTTCAATAACACCGACCCTGACAGTCGTTGTGCACTTTAAAAAAGGAGCTCTGTCAACACGTTTCTGGGGGGTTTTAAAGGATGACATCCTCGCCATTCATTACCGCCGAACATCTCCGCGCATTCCAGACAAAGACGACTACCGCCGTTGTTGCCAGGGGCGACGAGCCGTGATTCGCCAAGGTGGGTTTTCCGCCTTGACCCGTGCCGGCCTCCTTCCTCGCTTAACACTCCTGTTGATAGTTGCGTGAATGCAGCCTCTCGGAAAGACGGAGAAGAAAAGAGAGCTGGTAAAAGCAGAGTGGGCCGAGCGTGGCCAAGGTCCTCTTCTACCCGGCTGGCGAGAGAGCTCCCGCGCCAACGTGGCGACACGTGCACAGGAACAAGAATGCTCCTTTAAAACCCACCAAGGCCGCAAAAGAAAAGACGCTTCCAAGACCCTTTTCTTTTTCCCAGCGACAACACGACTACAGGCTAACAGAACCAAAGAATGCCGGCGTTGAAGTTTTAACCCTTTGTCAGAGGGTTGTTGTTTTTTTTTTCATTTATTCAAAAACACCCACACTCATGCATTCATCTTAGATTCCACTTTATTTCATACCCAGTTGGATAAAGACATCTGGCCTTGAATTGTCTTTCTTTCCGAGATTACGTTCTCCGTGTCCTGGAGCAGGAATATGAAATAGGTGGTTTGTCAAAATAAAACAGTAAAATATTTTACAAAACCCAAAACCAGTGAAGTTGGCACGTTGTGTAAATGGTAAATAAAAACAGAATACAATTATTTGCAAATCCTTTTCAATCTATATTCAATTGAATAGACTGCAAAGACAAGATACTTAACGTTCGAAATGGTCATTTTTGTTATTTTTTGCAAATACTAGCTCACGTGTTTCAAAAAAGCTGGCACAAGTGGCAAAAAAGACTGAGAAAGTTGAGGAATGCTCATCAAACACTTATTTGGAACATCCCACAGGTGAACAGGCTAATTGGGAACAGGTGGGTGCCGTGATTGGGTATAAAAGCAGCGTCAAGGAAATGCTCAGTCATTCACAAACAAGGATGGGGCGAGGGTCACCACTTTGTCAACAAATGCACAAGCAAATTGTCGAACAGTTTAAGAACAACATTTCTCAGCGAGCTATTGCAAGGAATTTAGGGATTTCACCATCTCCGCTCCGTAATATCATCAAAAGGTTCAGATGATATTACGATTTGTCGCTACATCTGTAAGTGCAAGTTAAAACTCTACTATGCAAAGCGAAAGCCATTTATCAACAACACCCAGAAACGCCGCTCATCTAAGATGGACTGATGCAAAGTGGAAAAGTGTTCTGTGGTCTGACGAGTCCACATTTGAAATTGTTGTTGGAAACTGTGGACGCCGTGTTCTCCAGAACAAAGAGGAAAAGAACCATCCGGATTGTTATAGGCGCGAAGCTCAAAAGCCAGCATCTGTGATGGTATGGGGGTGTATTAGTGCCCAAGTCCTGGGCATGATGTTAAAGTGCATCCGGCAGTGGGGTCTTGGGGCACTGGGAGGTAAACCACTTTACTACTGTTACCCCAGGTGGCCCTTGGCAAAAACCTAGTACCTGACTGCCCCCTAGCCCGGGATACGGTGAAGACCTCAACGGCGGAGCAGGCGGAAGACGGTAGATTTAAGAACTACCACAACGGCTGCGATGGCGGAAGAAGGCTGCAGCCTTTGACTCCATGCCACTGGACCCTAACTCGATTCTGTCAAGGATTGTGTGGTGACTGTCTGTGCACCAGTCTCCCCACGTAAAATAAAGTCACGCACAGGCATCCTCCATGAAGGGATACACCCCTACCAGGAGGATCGTCATACTCGTTCGAGTGACCGCCGATGAGTGCCCAAGGCATGGGTAACTTACACATCTGTGAAGGCACCATTAATGCTGAAAGGTACATACAGGTTTTGGAGCAACATATGTTGCCATCCAAGCAACGTTATCATGGACGCCCCTGCTTATTTCAGCAAGACAATGCCAAGCCACGTGTTACATCAACGTGGCTTCATAGTAAAAGAGTGCGGGTACTAGACTGGCATGCCTGCAGTCCAGACCTGTCTACTTTTGAAAATGTGTGGTGCATTATGAAGCCTAAAATACCACAACGGAGACCTCAGACTGTTGAACAACTTAAGCTGTACATCAAGCAAGAATGGGAAATAATTCCACCTGAAAAGCTTCAAAAATGGGTCTCAGTTCCCAAACGTTTACTGAGTGTTGTTAAAAGGAAAGGCCATGTAACACAGTGGAAAAAATGCCCCTATGCCAACTTTTTTGCAACGTGTTGCTGCCATTAAATTCTAAGTTGATGATTAGTCACAACTGATGATTTTTGGCCTAATCATCTGTGCCGTAAAACCAGAATGTGGTCCCGCATTGTGCTAACCCGCTTTAGCCGAGTAATACGTTTCATTCTCACAACATTTGTGCTATCTGCAGCCGCTCTCGGATCAAAGAGGTTTGTTCCGTTTCCGTTGTGAGGCAATGTTCCGTCCAATTGCCCATGCATTGTATCAGTGACCCCCACACACCCACCGCCCCCGCTCTAATCCCATTCTTTCCACCAGAGGAGAAAGAAAAACAGCACAATCCAAATAGGGGCTGCAAACTCTCATTTGCTAATCAAACTTGGGACGAGCGGTAATTAATTCTTTGGAATCTGTCAATTAATTTGCATAATGAGAGGTAGCACAATTATGACTTCTGCTACTCAAACCCCAAAATCTGTAATTAGAGATTTAGTCTGCAATACAGCACAAAATGCTTCGTTTTTGGGGGTTATGGGGCCAAGGGCGTTGGATAAGCGAGGCAATTTAACATCCATGGTGTCATGTCTGTGTGATCATGTTTTGTTTTAGTAATGTTCGGTTTTATTTTTGGACTTTTTGTGCACTTTTGTTTTGTTTTGTCACCATAGTTACCCATTAGTTTCACCTGTCATGTCACGCACCTGTTTTGAGTCACGCACCTGTTGTTAATCATGTCTGTGTTATTTAAGCTTTTCATTTTCTGTTTTTGGACATCTGGGATCTGTCCGTAAGGGGGGGGTTTCTGTCATGTCTGTGTGATCATGTTTTGTTTTAGTAATGTTTGGTTTTATTTTAATGTCAAAACGTGGACTATGGAGTTTTTGTTTTCCCAAGATGCAAGTGAATTTGGATCGGACATGGCTTGAAGGTGGGTACATGATTTATTTATTACTATCAAAAAGGAATAAACGAAAAGCGCGCACAATGGCGGAGGTAAAAAAAAACTTGGCGAATGAAAACAAAACTTGCACAAAGGCAGAAACTGAACACGAAATAACAAAACACTTACTGTGGCGTGGGACCGTGAACGGGGCTTGAAACGAGAGGATAGCAGGGTTAGAAAGGATATGACACTAGGACGAACAACAGAAAATGAAAAGCTTAAATAACACAGACATGATTAACAACAGGTGCGTGACTCAAAACAGGTGAAACTAATGGGTAACTATGGTGACAAAACAAAACAAAAGTGCACAAAAAGTCCAAAAATAAAACCGAACATTACTAAAACAAAACATGATCACACAGACATGACACATGGGGCTATTGGACGGAGAACATTTTCAAAAAATTGCAGATTAAAAGCATCGTTAATCCACTAAATTGACCTACTGACAAAAACGATGGTCAAAGATCCCCTATATCAGTCTTTTTCAACCACTGTGCTGCGGTCGTGAGATACAGTCTGGTGTGCCGTGGGAGATTATCTAATTTCACCTATTTGGGTTAAAAATATTTTTTGCAAACCAGTAATTATAGTCTGCAAATGATGTGTTGTTGTTGAGTGTCGGTGCTGTCCAGAGCTCGGCAGAGTAACCGTGTAATACTTTTCCATTTCAGTAGGTGGCAGCCGGTAGCTAATTGCTTTGTAGATGTCGGAAACAGCGTGAGGCAGTGTGAAGGTAAAAAGGTATCTAATGCTTAAACCAAAAATAAACAAAAGGTGAGTGCCCCTAAGAAAAGGCATTGAAGCTTAGGGAAGGCTATGCAGAACGAAACTAAAACTGAACTGGCTACACAGTCCACAAAAACAGAATGCTAGACGACAGCAAAGACTTACTGTGGAGCAAAGACGGCGTCCACAATGTACATCCGAACATGACATGTCCCCACAAAGTAGGATAAAAACTACTGAAATATTCTTGATTGCTAAAACAAAGTAGATTCCGGAAATATCGCTCAAAGGAAGACATGAAACTGCTACAAGAAAATACCAAAAAAAGAGAAAAAGCCACCAAAATAGGACCGCAAGACAAGGACTAAAACACTTCACACAGGAAAACAGCAAAACACTCCAAATAAGTCAGAGTGTGATGTGACAGGTGGTGACAGTACACCTACTTTGAGACAAGAGCTATAGTCATGCATGCTTGGTTATGCTTTAAAGTCATATCCAACAATTGCGACGACTTTTTAATGTCAACTGATTTCGTTTTTTTAATGATTTCTGCTGGTGGTGTGCCTCCGGATTTTTTCAACGCAAAAAATGTGCCTTGGCTCAAAAAAGGTTGAAAAACACTGGCCTATATGACAGGAGCGCTACACTGTATTTAAGAACTCTGCAAAAAATACTAATTGTCAAGACTTGGTCTTGGGAGTTTGCTTTTCCGGGATGCAACGGAAAGTTGGCTCGGGCGAGACGGGAATGAAGGTACATGATTTATTTATTATTATCAAAAAAAAAGGAATAAATGAAAGCGCGCACAGTGGCGGAGAATAAACTATGAAACCAAAAGACTATAGCAAAAATGTACAAATGAAAAGCACACACAGTGGCGGAGAACAAACTATGAAAAACAAAAAGACTATAAACATGGAACAAAAACTTACTTGGCTTAGACAAAAATAGTTGCATGAAGAATGGACATGGGAAGAAGTGCCAGGCATGGACAGAGCATAAATGTGGTGTGAGGTCGTCAGAAAGACAAACTGAAAAACACTGAACTTAAATACTATGGACATGATTAGTGAAAGCAGGTGCGTGACTCAAAACGTGAAACAGGTGCGTGACGTGACAGGTGAAAACTAATGGGTTGCTATGGTGACAATCAAGAGTGCACAATGAGTCCAAACGTGGAACAGGTGAAACTAATGGGGTAATCATGGAAACAAGACAAGGGAGTGAAAAGACAGAAACTAAAGAGTCCTATAACTAAACAAAACATGACTTAAAACAAAACATGATTACACAGACATGACACTAATCAAATATCATCTAAAATGGCTGAAAAGCCCTCGCAGTTTTGCAGAAGATACCTGAAAACTGCGGTCAAAATGCTTCCTGAGCGCAAACATGCCAGTCAAAGATCATGTATGATGACAGGAGCACTCCAGTATTTTTACAGTCCTCAAAAACAGAAGTAAAAAATGCCCTATAAAAAATTGGAGTGTGAAGCTTGGATTCCCATTCTTGGGGTGACAATTCGATTCAGAATCGATTCTCGATTCGAACCGATTCTCGCAATGTTTTATTTAGTAAACGGGTTACAGGTTAAAAAAAAGTATTTCTGGTTGCATGGAGATGGCCTTTTAACCATTTAACCAAAAAAAAAGTCATTCCTTAAAAAAACTACAAATAATTAATAAACAAAAAGTTAGATTTATTTTTTCACTCGATTTTTGAAAATTATCACCCGATTAAGGATCGCGATTCGAATGTGAATCGATTTTTTGTGCACACTTATATAAAACGACAGAAGCACTTTTTCAAGATCTTCTATAAGGCAATTCATTTTGACTTGTGCTTTTTGCAGTAGATTACAAACAACTGCAATCGAATATGCAAAGATGTCAGGAACCCTGCCGTTTTTAACGACCTACTGCAAAGACCATATATGACGATGGGAGCACTCGAGACATTTAGCAAAAGGTCCTCAAAAAAAGAGCAGGGAAAGATGCACAGAAAAACTGCTGTTTTTAAAACCACAATTCACCATACCATCAACCCTAACCCTAACCCTCCCGGATTTTCCGGGAGACTCCCGAAAACCTCCCGGGACAAATTTTCTCCCGAAAATCTCCCGAAATTCAGGCGGACCTGAGTGACGTGTCCACAGCCTGTTTTCACGTCCGCTTTCCCACAATATAAACAGCGTGCCTGCCCAATCATGTTGGTTCTTGGTTTCTTATGTGGGTTTATTGTTAGGCAGTTTCATGAACGTCCTCCCAGCGCGGTAACAACACGCAACAACAGCAGTCACGTTTTCGTCTACTGTAAAGCAGTTCGTCTGCCGTAAACAGCAATGTTGTGACACTCTTAAACAGGACAATACTGCCATCTACTGTACATGCATATGTGACAATAACATGTAGGGCTTTTAGAGAGTGCAGTGCACAACTGCGCACACAACAAGGAGACGAAGCAGAATGCATCATCAGAGAGGGTGTTCAGCATGGTTAGAAAAATAGTGACAGAGAATAGAACAAGGATGGACAATTCAACCCTTAACTCAACAATGAGTAGATGAATGTTATGTGTGTGTATATGTGTAAATAAATGAACACTGAAATTAAAGTATTTCTCTTATTTTTATATATATATATATATATATATATATATACATAATTAAAAAAAAAAAATATATATATATATATATATATATACAGCTAGAATTTACTGAAAGTCAAGTATTTCATATAAATATATATATATATATATATATACACATATATATATATATATATATATATATATATATATATATATATATATATATATAAATAAGAAATACTTGACTTTCAGTAAATTCTAGCTGTATATATATATATATATATATATATATATATATATATATATATATATATATATATATATATTATATTTTTTTATTTATTTTATTTTTTATTATTATTATATATATATATATAAAAATAAGAGCTGAATTCTAGCTGTAAATATACGCCTGCCCTCTTAACCCCCCACCCCCTCCCGAAATGGGAGGTCTCAAGGTTGGCAAGTATGCAATTCACACATCACGTGATCCGTTAAGCTATGCTGTTTTTAGGAATCTCCTGAGAAAAATGTCACCTGTTCTTACTCGCCACGACTGCATCTTTTCTGGCATCCCTGCCTCTTCTGAGTCCTTCTGCCTCCTGTCCTATATTACACATGCAGGAAAATCCATAACTTGAACAAACGGCCTTGCTTCTGCGGGACAAAAACAGGAGAAGGGGCGGAGCACGGGGATGAAGGGTTGCATTGCGGCGGCCATATAAGCCCTCCGCCGCGTGCTCGCCGAGCTGTGAGGGTCCGTGAGAGGGAGAAAAAAAAAAAAACAAGGCGGCACGAAGCATGAAATAAGGGAGGAAATGTCACTGGGAGTCACGGGAGGACGGAGATCGATGGCAGCTAATCATCCACTTTACTTTGCTATATAGGCTCAATTAAAAGCACGGGAGCAGAGGCGCTCCCCTGCTTGCTTGTTTTGCGGGATAAAAGGGGATTCTCGGGAGAGTCTCGACGGGCGTCTCCAGGGCCAACGGCTACTCGTGAAGCTGCTTTAAAGGGGAACATTATCACCAGACCTATGTAAGCGTCAATATATACCTTGATGTTGCAGAAAAAAGACCATATATTTTTTTAACCGATTTCCGAACTCTAAATGGGTGAATTTTGGCGAATTAAACGCCTTTCTATTATTCGCTCTCGGAGCGATGACGTCACAACGTGACGTCACATCGGGAAGCAATCCGCCATTTTCTCAAACACATTACAAACACCGAATCAAATCAGCTCTGTTATTTTCCGTTTTTTCGACTGTTTTCCGTACCTTGGAGATATCATGCCTCTATGGTGTGTTGTCGGAGGGTGTAACAACACCAACAGGGACGGATTCAAGTTGCACCAGTGGCCCAAAGATGCGAAAGTGGCACGAGGGTGTGGGGAAAGCCGACGAAAATGGTCAGTCGTTTGTTCCGCACACTTTACCGACGAAAGCTATGCTACGACAGAGATGGCAAGAATGTGTGGATATCCTGCGACACTCAAAGCAGATGCATTTCCAACGATAAAGTCAAAGAAATCTGCCGCCAGACCCCCATTGAATCTGCCGGAATGTGTGAGCAATTCAGGGACAAAGGACCTCGGTAGTACGGCAAGCAATGGCGGCAGTTTGTTCCCGCAGACGAGCGAGCTAAACTCCCTGGATGTCTTGGCTCACACCGTCCCTTATGCCACCGAAGATGATCAAGAGAAGAATATCCACCCTAGCTTCCCTGGCCTGCTGACATGAGGGTATGTCTACAGAATATATTAATTGATGAAAATTGGGCTGTCTGCACTCTCAAAGTGCATGTTGTTGCCAAATGTATTTCATATGCTGTAAACCTAGTTCATAGTTGTTAGTTTCTTTTAATGCCAAACAAACACATACCAATCGTTGGTTAGAAGGCGATCGCCGAATTCGTCCTCGCTTTCTCCCGTGTCGCTGGCTGTCGTGTCGTTTTTGTCGGTTTCGCTTGCATACGGTTCAAACCGATATGGCTCAATAGCTTCAGTTTCTTCTTCAATTTCGTTTTCGCTACCTGCCTCCACACTACAACCATCCGTTTCAATACATGCATAATCTGTTGAATCGCTTAAGCCGCTGAAATCCGAGTCTGAATCCGAGCTAATGTCGCTATAGCTTGCTGTTCTTTCCGCCATGTTTGTTTGTGTTGGCTTCACTATGTGACGTCACAGGAAAATGGACGGGTGTATATAACGATGGTTAAAATCAGGCACTTTGAAGCTTTTTTTAGGGATATTGCGTGATGGGTAAAATTTTGAAAAAATCTTCGAAAAATATAATAAGCCACTGGGAACTGATTTTTAATGGTTTTAACCCTTCTGAAATTGTGATAATGTTCCCCTTTAAGGTTTATTTGTTAAATTAATAATATAACCTTTGTGATTAACACATGCTTTTATATCATTTGACAAGGTAGTAAACTGTAAGTAGGTTAGATATAATTATTGAATAGGATCAAAATCAAGAATAAGATGACTAAATTAGTGTTAATATTGGAGTGGTCCCCGGGGCTCCTCTGTATAGGAAAAGTTGGATCCCGAGGTCAAAAAAGCTATATACATCGACCCTGCAGGGCACTGCAGATGGAAAATCGCCTTTGGCTACAATCTGGCACATTTAAATTGTATATGTCCATTAATGTGCATTGTCCCATGTACTATAACAAAGGAGTTGTAATTTACATCTACTAACAAGCTTATTGGTGTGTTTAGTGGGACAGGCGAGCAGGTAGCTAATTGCTTTGTAGATGTCGGGAACATGGTTTGTTGTCGTGATCACAATATGCGGACGACAGCAGGAGGCAGTGTGCAGGTAAAAAGGTATTTAATGCTTAAACCAAAAGTAAACAAAAGGGGAATGCCACAAAGAAAAGGCATTGAAGCTTAGGGAAGGCTATGCAAAACGAAACTAGAACGGAACTGGCTGCAAAGTAAACAAAAACAGAATGCTGGACGACAGCAAAGACTTACAGCGTGTGGAGCTGAGACGGCGTCCACAAAGTACGTCCGTACATGACATGACAATCAACAAAGAAGGATAGCAACAACTTAAAATAGTCTTGATTGCTAAAACAAAGCAGGTTTGAGGAATAGCGCTTAAAGGAAGACATGAAACTGCTAAAGGAAAACCCACCAAAATAGGAGTGCAAGACAAGAACTAAAACACTACACAAAAGAAAACACCAAAAAACTCCAAATAAGTCACGGCGGGATGTGACAGTACACCTACTTTGAGACGAGACCTATAGTGATGCAAGGTTTGTTATGGTTTAAATTCATATCCAACAATTGCAAGAACAACTTTTTACTGTCAATGCTGCTGAGTTTCATTTTTTTATGTTTTCTGCTGGTGGTGTGCCTCCTTAGGATTTTTCCAATGAAAAAAATGTGACTTGGCTCAAAAAAGGTTGAAAAACACTGGTCTAGGGAACATGTAATAGTGTTTTTTCAGTCAAATTGTTGCATAGATTATGTTTTTCAAGCCGCCGTGGCACCACTTTGACAGCGTCTTCTCCCAGTCATCTTTGTTGTAGTTTTTAGCGCTTCGATAGCGAATTTACGGATAAATTAAGTAAGAACTATACGCTACATTGTATTAGAAATGGCAATAGCAGAGGTATCATGTGCATGTAAGAGCCAAGAGGATAGCAAAAAAGCAGCTTATTATTGACTACAGTGTCGGACTACAATGGCGGGTAAATGTATAACATACATGGATCATCCGCTGACGTCGCACTTGGGAAAAATTTCAAAAGTAAGTAAACAAATAATACATAAAAAATCATTATCTCATTTAAAAAAAGGTTGAAGATGTTTATCATAATTGTTTGAACAGTCTCTTCAACTGAATCATGCTTTGTTTGATTTTCTTGCTTAATCCATTCCATAATTAAATTCCACATATTGATATGCTAAAAGGTCTTAAGTGTTGTACGTGCATACAAATGTTTTAAATTAGATTTTCCTCTAAGGTTATATTTCTACTCTTTTGTTGAGAAGAATTGTTGTACATTCTCGGGTAGCAGGTTATAGTTTGCTTTGTACATAATTTGAGTTGTTTCCAAATGCACCAAATCATTGAATTAAAAAAAAAATGTTATTCAATAAATAAAGGGTTTGTATGTTCTCTATAAACAACATTATGTATTATTTTAACTGATCTCTTTTTTTGTAACACCGTTAGTGAATAAAGTGTACTTCTGTAATTATTGCCCGATATTTCTACACAATAACTCAGGTATATGGTAACACTAGCGAGCATTAAAGAATATGAAGTGATTTTTGGTCCTGAACATCCATCCATCCATCCATCTTCTTCCGCTTATCCGAGGTCGGGTCGCCTAAGCAGGGAAGCCCAGACTTTCCTCTCCCCAGCCACTTCGTCCAGCTCCTCCCGGGGGATCTCGAGGCGTTCCCAGGCCAGCCGGGAGACATAGTCTTCCCAACGTGTCCTGGGTCTTCCCCGTGGCCTCCTACCGGTTGGACGTGCCCTAAACACCTCCCGAGGGAGGCGTTCGGGTGGCATCCTGACCAGATGCCCGAACCACCTCATCTGGCTCCTCTCGATGTGGAGGAACAGCGGCTTTACTTTGAGCTCCCCCCGGATGGCAGAGCTTCTCACCCTATCTCTAAGGGAGAGCCCCGCCACCCGGCGGAGGAAACTCATTTCGGCTGCCTGTACCCGTGATCTTGTCCTTTCGGTCATAACCCAAAGCTCATGAACCATAGGTAAGGATGGGAACGTAGATCGACCTGTAAATCGAGAGCTTTGCCTTCCGGCTCAGCTCCTTCTTCACCACAACGGATCGATACAGCGTCCGCATTACTGAAGATGCCGCACCGATCCGCCTGTCGATCTCACGATCCACTTTTCCCTCACTCGTGAACAAGATTCCTAGGTACTTGAACTCCTCCACTTGGGGCAGGGTCTCCTCCCCAACCCAGAGATGGCACTCCACCCTTTTCCGGGCGAGAACCATGGACTCGGACTTGGAGGTGCTGATTCTCATCCCGGTCGCTTCACACTCGGCTGCGAACCAATCCAGTGAGAGCTGAAGATCCTGGCCAGATGAAGCCATCAGGACCACATCATCTGCAAAAAGCAGAGACCTGATCCTGCAGCCACCAAACCGGATCCCCTCAACGCCTTGACTGCGCCTAGAAATTCTGTCCATAAAAGTTATAAACAGAATCGGTGACAAAGGGCAGCCTTGGCGGAGTCCAACCCTCACTGGAAACGTGTCCGACTTACTGCCGGCAATGCGGACCAAGCTCTGACACTGATCATACAGGGAGCGGACAGCCACAATCAGACAGTCCGATACCCCATACTCTCTGAGCACTCCCCACAGGACCTCCCGAGGGACACGGTCAAATGCCTTCTCCAAGTCCACAAAGCACTTCTAGACTGGTTGGGCAAACTCCCATGCACCCTCAAGGACCCTGCCGAGAGTATAGAGCTGGTCCACAGTTCCACGACCTGAACAAATTTTGCTTTATTCATTATTGACGTGTTTTTTGTTACATTATGTTGTATATTTTTTACATGAGGTTTCCAGTTCATTTTATCATCTGTTATTATACCCAAAAATGTGTTTTCTTTTACCCTTTCAATATCTACTCCGTATATATCTAGTTTTACTGTTATTCAAAGATAGTCTGTTTTTGTCAAACAATCTTTTTAATTTGTTCTTTTATTCTGTTATAATTTGCATTAGCTTCTGTGTATTCTCTCCTGAACAAAACGCCACAACAACCACAACAACAACAACAACAACGAAAGTGGAGTCTGAGCCAAGTAGTCAGGAACCAAGCATTCATGGCGTGCTTACCCAAAATCAACTGGAAAAAACTTCCCTGGCCAGGTTGACCTAGAAGACAACTGTCCATCAAATGAGTCACTCTAATATTGACCATGATACATGATACATTATTATAACTACAATACACGGGCTGTCGAGCTAGTTGTACATACAAAACATGAAATGTGGGCTAATACTTTACAGCAGTGACGTGCGGTGAGGTTCATGGCTGGTCAGATTTACAAACATATGAACCCTAAAGAGTATCTTATTCACCATTTGATTGGCAGCAGTTAACGGGTTATGTTTAAAAGCTCATACCAGCATTCTTCCCTGCTTGGCACTCAGCATCAAGGTTGGAATTGGGGGTTAAATCACCAAACTGCTCCACTGCTCCCCTCACCTCCCAGGAGGTGAACAAGAGGATGGGTCAAATGCAGAGGACACATTTCATTACACCTAGTGTGTGTGTGAGACAATCATTGGTACTTTAACTTAACTTTAACTTTACACATACAAACTGTAGCACACAAAAAAGCACATTTAATTAAAAAAAAACTTTATTATGGTCTTACCTTTACTTATAAATTAAGTCCATGCGCCGCAACTAAAGCCCCCACTTAAACTTTCCACGTGCAAGATTGAATCTATTTAAAAAAGTGTAACCGAGGGTTTATAAATGTCGCCTATACTGTATGAAACTACAAAGTAACAAACACGGAGGCTCCAGTTTACACGAGGACCACTTTATTTACCTTCTTTCAAAAATCTCCGCTCCACTCCAGTGCCTTCAAAATAAGAGCTCAAGGCATGGATGGATGATGGCTCAGGTGTGATTCACTACAATAGGGCCCCACAGCACACTGGATTCCAGTTAATTGAAATACCACAACACTGGATGTTGTTCAGATAAGTTAAATTTAAGAACTTGCACACAAAGCAACACTGGAGGTGACTATGACGTGTGCATTTTCCGCACATGCGTACTAGGTTGTGTTGCGCCGGCGGACGCAGGGGGTCTTAAACGACCAAGGATAAGGTTAGGTGGGATTTACCGGCTTAGTGTAGAAGGAGCCTAAGACAGGGGTCTCAAACCCAACTTTCTTGTGGCCTTCGGAGGTAGAGTCTGGGTGAGGCTGAGCTACATCACGTATTCACTCCAAAATCACGTTTCAACTAGGTGACTGACTTGTCAACAAATACCAATTGGAGCTGTCACAATCCTGAGTTATGGCGGGCCTCAAATGAAATAAATACAAACCGATAATGTTGTGACCGCACTTGAGTTTCTCAAATGACAGTCAGAGACACTTCAGCTTGCATGAAGATAATATTTAACTTGCAATGAGCTTGTCAAAAGATTGAAAACGGCAGGACGTCATTACTCAACATAACAGTCTGACTCACCGTGTCATAAAAGAAAGTAGAAAAGCACCTCCGCCGGGCCGTATCTCCGGGTAGTGAAGAATCCTTTTGAAAAAAATCCTGAATCTAGACGGTGAGCCGTATCACCCTCAAAATCGAATCACTTGTCACTAATCTTAATTCAGAGAATAAATGAAATTGCCATGTTGATGCGTGTTTGTTTTGGGAGAGATCACTCATTGCATCGCAATGAACCTTCTTGTCAATCATCCACTCTCATTGTCTCGGTCTCTTGAGCCACGAAATGTACCCCGACAAACCTCAAAACCAGTGAAGTTGGCACTTTGTGTAAATGGTAAATAAAAACAAAGTACAATGATTTGCAAATCCTTTTCAACCTATATTCAATTGAATAGACTGCTAAGACAAGATACTTAACAGTCAAACTGGAAAACGTTGTTATTTTTTGCAAATATTAGCTCATTTGGAATTTGATGCCTGCAACATGTTTCAAAAAAGCTGGCAAAAGTGGCAAAAAAGACTGACAAAGTTGAGGAATGCTCATCAAACACTTATTTGGTGAAAAGGCTAATTGGGAACAGGTGGGTGTCATGATTGGGTATAATAGCAGCATCCATGAAATGCTCAGTCGTTCACAAACAAGGATGGGCCGAGGGTCACCACTTTGTCAACAAATGCCTGAGCAAATTCTCGAACAGTTTAAGAACAACATTTTTCAACGAGCTATTGCAAAGAATTTAGGGATTTCACCATCTACGCTCCGTAATATCATCAAAAGGTTCAGAGAATCTGGGAAAAATCCCTGCACGTAAGCGATGATATTACGGACCTTCGATCCTTCAGGCGGTACTGCATCAAATAGCGACATCAGTGTGTAAAGGATATCACCAAATGGGCTCAGGAACACTTCAGAAAACTACTGCCAGTAACTACAGTTTGTTGCTACATCTGTAAGTGCAAGTTAAAACTGTACTATGCAAAGCGAAAGCCATTTATCAACAACACCCAGAAACGCTCCCGGCTTCCCTGGGCTTGAGCTCATCTAAAATGGACTGATGTTAACGTAGTAGAAATTTGACCATTGAAGTTTGGTCATTTCCCAACCAATATTCTACAACACAACTACAACGCTGATACAACATTTAATCAATGTCAGGTTGTAATGTTGATTTGACCATTGAAATTTGGTCATTTCCCAACCAATATTCTACAACACAAATACAACGTTGAAACAACATGCTTTTTGACAACGTTTAATCAATGTCAGGTTATGACGTTGATTTGACCATTGAATTTTGGTCATTTCCCAACCAATATTTTACAACACAAATACAACATCGAAACATTTAATCAATGTCAGGCTGTAAGGTTGATTTGACCATTGAAATTTGGTAACTTCCCAACCAATATTTTACAACACAAATACAACGTCGAAACAACATTTAATCAATGTCCGCTAACAACGTCGATCCGACGTCGGACGTCAACATGTCTCAATTTACAATGTTTTGCAACGTTGTTTCCAAGTCAGTTTTAAAGGACATGTATGTAGAATCAACGTTGTATCAATGCCTCGTGCCTGCGAGGAGGGTTTTAAGATGTGTACAGCTCTGGTAATGGGTACATTCGCACCCACCTGCACAAATGTACTTCAAAATGCAACAATCAAAATAAATATGACTTTTTTTTTTGTTTACGAGGGCATGCATATATAATATCATTTAAAATCAACGATGATAATAAAAAGGAGATGCTTGGAAATAGCATAAAAATGCCCCAAAAACTTGGAAAAACGCGATTCATAGCGTTACTTTTTGGTGTAACCATCATGAGCGTTCTGTTCAGGTATATTTCTTTTATATTTTGATAAATCATCATATTTATGTATTACTAAATGTAAATAGGTATTGATCAATCTTTAAGCTGTGTGTATTTGATTTCAGTTTGCTTTTGACATCTTATTTAGAATTGTAGTGGAACCTTTTACAACCTTGTGTTGCGCTCATGATGGCGTAACCAAACTAGATTTCATTTAATGATCTTATTTTGAATATTTATTCCCTTTTTTTACATTTAGTGTATTTAAATATTCATTTATAAACATTGAATACATTTCAAATATCAATAAAATGCAATTGCCTTCATCTTATAGGGTAATGTTTAGTTACACAAGTCATGAGCGTAACACCAAGCTTCATCACTTTGACTTGTAATATCTTTAATTCTGGTGGTGTTTTATGCTTTTTTCTTTTTGGAACATGTACTATACTAAAATTACGCAATTCCCCTGCACTACCTACGCGACCCACAGGGGTGTCGCTCTTGAAGACGTATGTTCTAAATGGTCAAGTTTGATCGTAGATAAATCCGAGTACCCCACTAAACCATCCAAACTATTTTGATGCGGTGCCGCCTGAGGGATCTATCTAAATAATACATTCCACTTTTCTGCTGCTCCCTAATTTCCGTTCCGCATTTTCCAGCACACCTTCAACGCATCCACAGGTCTGTGGATTCTCACGCAGTTGCTTTTAGCTGCTGGCATTACACGACAGGCTCTTCTCACTCTTTCCTGTGTCTTCCTCTCACAGACAGCAAGTGCACCTTCTTACACACGTCACATACTGTCACGACATACGTCACATACGTATACGCCCTCTCCCAGCAGAGAGGTAGCATGGCTAACGTTAGCTGTGATGCTAGCGCAGCCGTGCTAGCAACGCTCCCTCTAAGGTGCGCGCCTGTGCAATTGCGCATGGCAATTATATGCCACGCACAAAATCAAATAAAAAAATAAGCGCATAACAATTTTCGACACACGGACACGACAGAGAAAACAGTTTTCGTCATCATTGTTCAAATATTATAACGTCTGTCGAGACGCTTATCTCCGATCGGTGCCACACGTCCACACCATCAAAATGCCGAGGCAAAAATTTCCAGATCAACACCGTATGAAAAAATTAGGGATTTTTTTAGTTGTGATTTCCTTCTCTGCATGAAAGTTTAAAAGTAGCATATATTAATGCAATATGAAGAAGAATGTTTTAATGTAGACATGCAAGCCTTGAAAGAAAATGTTGAAAATCAAGACTACATTTCCTGCAAATGCGTGCATTTCTACCCTATATTTTAACTTTAGATTTATTCTCATATCAAACTCTTTTGGCTGTCTTTTTGACACTTACATCCGGCGCCCCCTTCCACACCCCGGATTATAAATAATGTAAATAATTCAATGTGATTATCTTGTGTGATGACTGTATTATGATGATAGTATATATCTGATAGTATATATCTGTATCATGAATCAATTTAAGTGGACCCGACTTAAACAAGTTGAAAAACTTATTGGGGTGTTACCATTTAGTGGTCAATTGTACGGAATATGTACTTCACTGTGCAACCTACTAATAAAAGTCTCAATCAATCAATCAAAACACATAGAATCATCATACTGCTGTGATTATATGCATCAAGTGTTCATTCAAGGCTAAGGCAAAATATCGAGATATATATTGTGTATCGCAATATGGCCTTAAAATATGGCAATATTAAAAAAAGGCCATATCGCCCAGCCCTAGTTCAATGATGCCATTTCTGTTTGTCATGTATAATTTTGTCTATTTTGTGTTTATCCTTGAATAAACAGGTCAGTTTCTTGTTACCAACCATTGTGTATTATTCAAACTCCCCTAATTCAGCTGGCTAGTTGTTATCAAGAGTACTAAAATCCTTTTCAACATGATTCTGACAACTAAGTAGGCTAAATAACTTTAAACTTTAATACATGCTCGGATAGGCCAGTATCGGTCAGTATCGGTATCGGTCAGTATCGGTATCGGATCGGAAGTGCAAAAACCTGAATCGGGACATCCCTATACGGAGTTTTTTTTTAAACTGGATCTGGATCGGCATTTTCCCATGCCTTGCCGATACGCATTTTTTGGCAAATATCGGCGGCCGATCCGATCCAAATATCGGATCGGGACATCCCTAATCTAAAATAGGCTAATTGTTTGGATTTCTGCATCATAATTACGCATAATTCCATTCTCTTGAATGGGTTGGCACACACACCTTTACTACTCAGAAAGTGTAGCACGCTCAAACGCTAGACTTCTCTCCCCCGTGATCTATAGCTGCCGATGCTCTCGTTTTTTTGGAGCGAAAACCAGCGGCAGTCATAATTTTCGGGCCCCCAGGAATACTCATGAGCGCAACAAGTCAGCCAATAGAAAGAAGGCGGCCATGAAACGCGGCGGCAGACGCTGCAGTGCTGCCGCCATAGCGGGGGGATTGCGGCGGGGAGCGTGGAGCAGAATGCGGCGCGGCCTTCTTTTGATGACGCGTTAAGCGAGCGCTGGAAACAGCTGTCGTTACATAACGGCACCTCCGCTTACAGGGGAGAAAAGCTCTGGGAGAGAAAGCGAAAGAGGAAACGCAGAAATGTCATTTTTCATCTACTGCAGGCGACGGGCCTAAATGTCTCCATTTAGAATAGATGCTGTTAATATCAGGCCAAATATTTCTGTTGTGATCTTCCTTTGGTAATGACTCCAATACACTGGAGGGCGAGGCAATCTTTCACGGGAGCGTCCTCCAGCTCTGCGTTCTTCTTCTTCACCTTCTCTAATGTCACATCCACAGGCTATTTCTGACAAAGTATCCTCTCAGGCTCCATAAAAGATGCATCATCTCCCGCGCACAAGTCTGGCTTCTTGATTAGGAACGGGCGTGAACATTGATCGGCCGATTGATCGCGTCGAAAGGAATTTGGTGGAGCGTATTAGGGCGGCTATGTGGTGTGGTCGACGTCTTGAAGCAGTGGAGGCCGAGTGGGAGAACGCCGTGGGTTCATGTTGAACACGTTTTCCGGCCAAAGAAGGTGAAAGTGCGAGCAAATTAGCGTTGGTACCGTATTTTTCGGACTATAAGGGGCACTTAAAATCCTTTCATTTACTCAAAGATCGAAAGTGTACCTCAAATAAAGACAGAAATCTTAGGGTTATTTTACAAACCCCGTTTCCATATGAGTTGGGAAATTGTGTTAAATGTAAATATAAACGGAATACAATGATTTGCAAATCCTTTTCAACCCATATTCAATTGAATGCACTACAAAGACAAGATATTTGATGTTCAAACTCATAAACTTTATGTATTTTTTTGCAAATAATAATTAACTTAGAATTTCATGGCTGCAACACGTGCCAAAGTAGTTGGGAAAGGGCATGTTCACCACTGTGTTACATGGCCTTTCCTTTTAACAACACTCAGTAAACGTTTGGGAACTGAGGAGACACATTTTTTAATCCTTTCCCATTCTTGCTTGATGTACAGCTTAAGTTGTTCAACAGTCCGGGGTCTCCGTTGTGCTATTTTAGGCTTCATAATGCGCCACACATTTTCAATGGGAGACAGGTCTGGACTACAGGCAGGCCAGTCTAGTACCCGTGGCTTGGCATTGTCTTGCTGAAATAAGCAGGGGCGTCCATGGTAACATTGCTTGGATGGCAACATATGTTGCTCCAAAACCTGTATGTACCTTTCAGCATTAATGGAGCCTTCACAGATGTGTAAGTTACCCATGTCTTGGGCACTAATACACCCCCATACCATCACAGATGCTGGCTTTTCAAGTTTGCGCCTATAACAATCCGGATGGTTCTTTTCCTCTTTGGTCCGGAGGACACGACGTCCATAGTTTCCAAAAACAATTTGAAATGTGGACTCGTCAAATCACAGAACACTTTTCCACTTTGTATCAGTCCATCTTAGATGAGCTCAGGCCCAACGAAGCCGACGGCGTTTCCGGGTGTTGTTGATAAACGGTTTTCGCCTTGCATAGGAGAGTTTTAACTTGCACTTACAGATGTAGCGACCAACTGTAGTTACTGACAGTGGGTTTCTGAAGTGTTCCTGAGCCCATGTGGTGATATCCTTTACACACTGATGTCGCTTGTTGATGCAGTACAGCCTGAGGGATCGAAGGTCACGGGCTTAGCTGCTTACGTGCAGTGATTTCTCCAGATTCTCAGAATCCTTTGATGATATTACGGACCGTAGATGGTGAAATCCCTAAATTCCTTGCAATAGCTGGTTGAGAAAGGTTTTTCTTAAACTGTTCAACAATTTTCTCACGCATTTGTTGACAAAGTGGTGACCCTCGCCCCATCCTTGTTTGTGAATGACTGAGCATTTCATGGAATCTACTTTTATACCCAACCATGGCACCCGCCTGTTCCCAATTAGCCTGCACACCTGTGGGATGTTCCAAATAAGTGTTTGATGAGCATTCCTAAACTTTATCAGTATTTATTGCCACCTTTCCCAACTTCTTTGTCACGTGTTGCTGGCATCAAATTCTAAAGTTAATGATTATTTTCCAAAAAAATAATGTTAATCAGTTTGAACATCAAATATGTTGTCTTTGTAGCATATTCAACTGAATATGGGTTGAAAATGATTTGCAAATCATTGTATTCCGTTTATATTTACATCTAACACAATTTCCCAACTCATATGGAAACGGGGTTTGTATATCTTTTATTATTGAATGTGTCAAATATGATGAATATGTATTGGCCCACAATGGAAACAAGCCTTTTGGCTTTTTGTGCCATCCATTTGCCTTTTTAATGCATTACATGGATTCAATTCTTTAAGATGGCAATAAACTTCTCAATCAATCAATCAATCAATCACGGCACTCAAAAACCTGTCAGAATGTTTTAGTATGACTTTGAAGCCGCACCGCTTGATGGATTGTCAGCCCATTACGGCTACCAGATGCGAGTATTACTATGGTGTGTCTATAAGGACCGCAAAATGGCACCCATTAGCAGACATATTATCTGCCGTTTTGTTTCACAATATTACCTGTGTATTTGAGATCTGCATAAGTCCTGAAAATGTGCGCGTGTCTGCCTTTGTAGTCCGTGTAGTCCAGGGGTCGGCAACCTTTACCAGTCAAAGAGCCATTTTGACCAGTTTCGCAAATTATAGAAAAAAACACTATTTAAATATGCTGCCCTAAGGTTTTGGGGTTTCTTTTAGCTATTTTTACAAAAACACTAATCAAAGTTTCTCTCTATAAGACAGGAGTGCTACGCAATTTTTAAAAACCTGCTGCAAAAAAAAAAAAAAACTCGTCAAAGATTCCGACTATAAAGTACTGTTTTGCTGTTTTTAAGAACCTACTGCCAAAAACACTAGTCTAATATCCTCCCCTAAGGGTTATTTTTTTAGCTATTTTTACAAAAACACTAATCAAAGTTTCTCTCTATAAGACAGGAGTGCTCCGCAGTTTTTACAAAACTACTGCAAAAAAAACAAAAAAACACTCGTCAAAGATTCTGACTATAAAGTACTTTTTTTTGCTGTTTTTAAGAACTTACTGCAAAAAACACTATTTAAATATGCTCCCCTCAGGTTTTTTTTTTTAGTTATTTTTACAAAAACACTAATCAAAGTTTCTCTCTATAAGACAGGAGTGCTCCGCAATTTTTACAAACCTACTGCACAAAAAAAAAACATTCGTCAAAGATTCTGACTATATAGTACTTTTTTGCTGTTTTTAAGAACCTACTGCCGAAAACACTAGTCTAATATCCTCCCCTAAGGGTTATTTTTTAGCTATTTTTACAAAAACACTAATCAAAGTTTCTCTCTATAAGACAGGAGTGCTGCGCAATTTATACAAACCTACTGCAAAAAAAAAACATTCGTCAAAGATTCTGACTACATAGTATTTTTTTGCTGTTTTTAAGAACCTACTGCCAAAAACACTAGTCTAATATCCTCCCCTAAGGGTTATTTTTTCAGCTATTTTTACAAAAACACTAATCAAAGTTTCTCTCTATAAGACAGGAGTGCTCCGCAATTTTTACAAACCTACTGCAAAAAAAAAAAAAAACTCGTCAAAGATTCTGACTATAAAGTACTTTTTTGCTATTTATAAGGACCTACTGCAAAAAACACTATTTAAATATGCTGCCCTAAGGTTTTTTGTTTGGTTTTTTTTTAGCTATTTTTACAAAAACACTAATCAAAGTTTCTCTCTATAAGACAGGAGTGCTCCGCAATTTTTAAAAACCTACTGCAAAAAAAAAAAAACACTCGTCAAAGAGTCCGACTATAGAGTACTGTTTTGCTGTTTTTAAGAACCTTCTGCAAAAAACACTAGTCAAATATCCTCCCCTAAGGGTTTTTTTGTTGCTATTTTTACAAAAACACTATTCAAAGTTTCTCTCTATAAGACAGGAGTGCTGTGCAATTTTTACAAACTTCTGCAAAAAAAAAACATTCGTCAAAGATTCTGACTATATAGTACTTTTTTGCTGTTTTTAAGAACCTACTGCCAAAAACAATGGGAGCCGCAAAATTTTTATGAAATTTTAAATGAAATAACACTGCATACAAAGTTGTCTTTTTGCGTTGTGCTATGTATAAACCAGGGCTCTCAGACACGCTGCCCACACCTTTATATGGAATTTGAAAGCTGGTGCGGCACGCGGGTTTTAAATGAATGGCGCTTGTCAGCGTCATGCGTGCCGTGATGGTACAGCATATAGCACCCACTACAACCAGCGTGCCTGATCAGCCACACGTTGTACGGAGCTTCCGCTTGCTCACGTAGGTGACAGCAAGGCACACTTGGTCAACAAACACACAGGTTACACTGACGGTGGCGGTATAAAAAAAAACTATAACACTCTTACTAATAATGCGCCACACTGTGAACCCACACCAAACAAGAATGACAAACACATTTCGGGAGAACATCTGCACAGTAACACAACATAAACACAACAGGACAAATACCCAGAATCTCATGCAGCTCTAACTCTTCCGGGATACATTATACACCCCCGCTACCAAACCCCGCCCACCTCAACCGACGCACAGAGGGTTGGGGTGGGGGCGGGGTTTGGTGGTAGCAGGGGTGTATAATGTAGCCCGGAAGAGTTAGGGCTGCATGGGATTCTGGGTATTTGTTCTGTTGTGTTTATGTTGTGTTACTGTGCAGATGTTCTCCCGAAATGTGTTTGTCATTCTTGTTTGGTTTTGGTTCAAAGTGTGGCACATTATTAGTAAGAGTGTTAAAGTTGTTTTATATGGTCACCATCAGTGTAACCTGTGTGGCTGTTGACCAAGTATGCCTTGCTGTCACCTACGTGTGCAAGCAGAAGATGTATATTGTATAACAAGTGTTGGGCTGGCACGCTGTTAATACAGATTGTAGAGAGCGCCAAATGTTGTACCATCATGGCACGCCATTATTATAGCTGTAAGGGTGAAAATCGGTGAATATTAATCCCGGGAGTTTTCTGCGAGAGGCACTGAAATCCGGAAGTCTCACGGGAAAATTGGGGGGTTCAGCAAGTAAGTTGCTGAGCCGCATCAGAGTAATCAAAGAGCCGCATGCGGCTCCGGAGCCGCGGGTTGCCGACCCCTGGTGTAGTCGATAAGCTTCTTCTTTTTCTCTAGCTTCTTGTTATGGAACATTCACCCTCTGCTGTTGCCATTTCTAATATAAAGTAGTGTAAAATACTAACTTATATCTCGCTATAGAAGCGCTAAAAACTACCACTGTAGTGAGTTTACATTATTCACCCACGGAACTTTAGTTATTAGAGCGTTCCGGTTGGACGTTTTTTCACGGGACACATTTCTGGCGTTGTTGCACTAGTGAGCCACGGATGAGGAGACGCTGCTCCGTTATTGATTGAAGTCAATTCTGAATGTCATTAAAACAGTTAGCTCCATCTTTTGACACTTCTTCCACTCCCGTCCTTGCACGCTACACCGCTACAACAAAGATGACGGGGGGGAGACGCTGCCGAAGGTGAGCCACGTTAATAAGACGCATCCTGAAGCGTCTGTCAGAAAGCAGCTTGAAGATGATGTGTAAAAAAAATCATCTATGCAACATTTTGACCAAAGAACCACCATTACATGTTATGTAGACCACAAGGAAGTGTTTTATATTTAGAAAAAAAATTATAATAATATGACCCCTTTAATGCGCCCTATAATCCTGTGCGCCTTTTGTATGAAAAAAAACCTGACTAGACCCGCTCATCGGCAGTGCGCCTTTTAATCCGGTGCGCTCTATAGTTCGAAAAATACGGTACTTCCAGCAGCTCGTACGCTCTTTGCATGCCAGCTGCATGCTAGCTCGTCGTTTGATTGACCTAAAAATCAAACAGCATACCAATCCGTCATTTTGAAAATATCAGCATTTTAAATATCGTAAATTATAGGCTTTTCCTACACTTTGGAACCTGCGGTTTCTAAAACAGCGGGGCTAATTCATGTTTTTTGGGGGGGTTTTTTTCGCTAACTGTCACAATGTTTTGCGGTCAAGAGTTTCCATTAAACCCGAGCAGAGGACTGAAATGATGTGTTATTGTTTGTGCTAAGTTACACTATATTGCCAAAACTGCCTTTACTCACATATGAACTTGAAGGGCCATCCCATTCCTAACCCATAGGGTTCAATATGATGTCGGTCCACCTTTTGCAGATATTACAGCTTCAACTCTTCTGGGAAGGCTGTCCACAATGTTGCGGAGTGCGTTTATAGGAATTGTTTGACCATTCTTCCAAAAGCGTATTGGTAGAAGTCACACACTGGTCGAGAAGGCCTGGCTCTCAGTCTCCGTTCTAATTCATCCCAAAGGTGTTCTATCGGGTTCAGGTCAGGACTCTGTGCAGGCCAGTCAAGTTCATCCCCACCAGACTCTGTCATCCATGTCTTTATGAACCTTTCTTTGTGCACTGGTGCACAGTCACGTTAATATAGCAAGTGTAAAACACGAACATAACCGAAGGGTGTTAACAGAGCTGGGTTTTCATTTAATTACAAGCGAGATTATATTTATTTTCACAATGTTATTTCTGATAACATCTAAATCTCTAAGCAACGCCTGTGTGATGTTATGCATTTTTTGTTGTAAATTTAGTCAATGCATAATAATCGTGAAATCGTGATTATTACTCAGACTATAATTGTACAGTGATAATAATTAACCCCGTCGAAGAGAGCTATGTTTTCCTTTCACCTTTGTTGTGCATTTCAAACTGTTATTAAAATTAACATTACATTTCAAACTAACATGTAATATATAATGAGTTATCACATTTAGGAATTAACGGCCTTTGTCCTATTATTGCCGTCATCCAACTATGCCCCGTCTTCTTTGCAATTTCGGTAAACTAATGCCCCAGCTGTAATTACAGCATACACGGTATTAGTGCTGTGCGATATTACGATACACAGTATATGGTCCTGCAGGGACAAATCTGGCCCGATAATGACAACTGACTGCAAAACGTGTCGCCAACAAGTCGTTGCTTGCGACTTGAACACGTGTATTCCTTTTCTATCACTTGAAGACACAGCAAGATGAGCAGACAGTGTTAAAATGCAAAACGGTACAAAGGTTATCTTAAAACCAAGGCGTGATGAAAATAAAAACACTCTTAAAAACACGCCAAACAAAACTGATTGAATCCAAAGGCTATGACAAAAAGTCTTGCAGACACTGGGAAGTTATGGAAGATATCTGTCATGTCTGTGTAATCATGTTTTGTTTTAAGTCATGTTTTGTTTAGTTTCTGGCTTTTCACTCCCTTGTCTTGTTTGCATGATTACCCATTAGTTTCACCTGTTCCACGTTTGGACTCATTGTGCACTCTTGTTTGTCACCATAGCAACCATTAGTTTTCACCTGTCACGTCACGCACCTGTTTCACGTTTTGAGTCACGCACCTGTTTTCGTTAATCATGTCCATAGTATTTAAGTTCAGTGTTTTTCAGTTTGTCTTTCTGACGACCTCACCACATTTATGCTCTGTCCATGTCTGATACTTCTTTCCATGTCAATTCCTCAAGCAACTATTTCTGTCCAAGCCAAGTAAGTTTTTGTTCCATGTTTATAGTCTTTTTGGTTTCATAGTTTGTTCTCCGCCATTGTGCGTGTTTTTTTTGTTTGTACTTTTTTGCTATAGTCTTTTGGTTTCGTAGTTTATTCTCCGCCTCTGTGTGCGCTTTTTGTTTATTCCTTTTTTTTGATAAATATAAATAAATCATGTACCTTCATTCCCGTCTCGCCCGTGCCAACTTTCCGTTGCATCCCGGAAAAGCACACACCCAGGACCAAGTCATGACAATATCTTTAAATTCATATGTCACATGACCGTAGTATACAAAGAAGGGCTGGACCTAAAAATATGTTTTATTGTTTTTTTTAATTGTGTTGTCCTTTTTATAGATAAAATACGTATTTTATCTATAAAATATGAAAATATAAGCGGAATGTATGAATATACCATTTTAAAGTGGTCATACTATGATTTTTGTACATTTAAAACACTTCCTTGTGGTCTACAGAACTTGTAATTTGCATAGATTATGTTTTACGGACCGTTTTCAAGCCGCTTTCTGACCGTCTCTTCGGGATGTACGTGCCTCCACTTTGACAGTGTCTTGTCCCCGTCATCTCTGTTATAGTTTTTAGCCCTTCCATAGCGAGTCTACTGACAGATAAAGGTCGAACTATAGGCGACTTTGTATGGAAATGGCAACAGCGGAGGATGCGTGTGCATGTACGAGCCAGTCTGTCCCACAACAAGAGGACAGAGGAAAAAGAAGGAGCTTATTGACGACAGCGTTGGACTACAATGCGCAAAGCACTTTGGGTACATTAACAACATATCTGGATTTGATAAGAGAATCGATAAGGATTCGATAATGGCATCGAAATCTATCATTTCTTAACAAACATCATCCCTAGTCATTACTGCCACAAGTGGTGGAAAAGTGTATTAAAATTGAGTACCTCTGTGGCCCATAAGGACCACAGCCCATCATTGCCCCAGCCCAATGGTTAAGAGACACTGCTATACATCATTATTGGGATATAAAATTACTCTTATCGGGATATAAAACATTACCCATATCGCAGAGCATGCAGTAATTCATAGTAAAGTAGGACTAATTTAGGCACCATGTTTTGAATCGCATGGTTAAAGAAAAAAACATCACTATAGTGGCTAATCAACTATTACAAAAATAAAATGAAAAAACATTCCAATCATTATCTAAGGTTGAGTTTGTAAAGGCCATCTTCCTTTGTCTCCAACCTTCTCATAGCAAATGGAGATAATGTTTTGTATGTGAAACAACATAGCCTTGATCTTTTATCTCATCGAAATTGTCATCAAGGTTTTTATATTTTAGTACGTTTTTTTCTCCAGGTTTTGTTGTCAGAAGTATAAATAGAGCCACACATCTTAGTTATATTCCCCCAATGTTTCCGACTTCACGGCAAGGTTTTCATCTGACGACGACAACAAACAAAAGATTGTGTGCAAGACTTTGTTCCGGCAACCATGCAGTATGGGGAAGTTTGCACAGCAAAGCAGGTCTATGAAGAAATGCTGTTTAGGATGAAAAAGAAATAGACCGGGTCTACCTGGCTTGACCTTAATCCCCTCAGCACCTTTGGGAGGAACGCTCAGTGCAAACCAGGCTTTATTGTACCACTTGACCGCACTAATACGTGGTCTCCAAACCCCTCCACCTCATACCTCTATGATATGCAAATCCAGACATATCGCACCGTCCCTTCTTGACATTGTCCAAAGTTCCTCAAAGTGAGAAACAAGTGGTCTATAAAGCAGACTCATCTCCTCCAAGATTCGCAACAAAGAAATCCCCCTGGGGGACGGAAGGCAGCAGACAACATGGCCTGCCTGAAAGGACTGAAATAAACGAGGCAAAAAGACAAATAAACAACAAGGAAAACCTCCTAACTCGGAAGAGAGAATCAACAGTTTAATTGGTTCTGCTACAGAGGCAGCAGCAGGACATGTGAGAAGCTAACGATCTACTTTCTGTTTGTCAAGGTCTGCCCGCTAATAACACAGGTTGCAGGGAGAATTGCTACGTGTCAGCGCCGCAACAACCCGATCCATATCTCGCGCCCGGTTTTTGGGGTTTGGTTTCTAACGAGCCAAGCGCAGTTGTCACGGGCGAGGCTAATTACCAGGGCAGCTACGCTACAGAGGTAAATTTCCAACGCAACACAGGCCTAATTTGTTTGTCGGCCATTTTCATTCCGGCTTCCTATGGAAGATAACGAGAGCGTAGCAGCAAGCAATTAAATGCTGCTCAACCTTGGAGAGATTGCAGTGCCAGTGTGACAGCCAATAAGGGCAATTGTATTTCCTGTGGAAAGACAATAACAACACTTAATGCTGCAACACGACAGTTTATGGCGAATTACAACGTAAACTTACAGTCGGAGCGCAGTGTTGGATTGTATTCGGATCGTGTTTAATATTTGACAAGTACAACCAAGAAACACAAATTAAAATTAAAGCTGCAAGCAGCGATGGACGGGACCGACTTTGACGGCACATAAAACCCAAACCGGAGCAGTAACTAAAACTCTTTCCTCAACTTTTAATCAGAAGGGTTCAATCTCTCTCCTGTGCTAGTTTGAAGCCGACACGACAAACGTGCTCAGAGGAGATAATTTTTGAAAAAAGGTGACCGGTTTTTACAAAACTTTTGTTTTGAAGGGGGAATTGCAAACTTCCTGTTGTTTTTTTGCTGGGGGTTGTCAATTTATGAAATGTAGGTCTAAGTGAGACCTACATAAAGGTTTTTTTTTCATGTCTCTACGATATTCCTACTGGAAGTTACAGGCAGTTTTGTCTGTGTTTTCTTCCTAGGAGCAGCTTTGTCTGTGTTTTATTCCTAGGGGGCGCTAAAGCGCAATTTTGAGTTTTGGGGTTGGGGTTTTTTATTAGATCACAATTTTTGCCAGTCCTGATGTGTGTGTCCAGTTTGGTGAGTTTTGAAGCATGTTAAGGGGGTCAAATTACAGCTCAAAGAGGCAAAAGTGACTGTTTTTAGTAAACTTTTGTTTTGAAGGGGGAATTGCCAACTTTCTGTTGATTCTTGCTGAAGGGTGTCAGTGTATGAAATGTAGGTTTAAGTGAGACCTACATAGAGGTTTTTGTTTCATGTCGCTACGACATTTCTACTGGAAGTTATAGGCAGTTTTGTCTGTGTTTTTTTCCCAGGGGGCGCTAGAGCGCAATTTTCAGTTTTGGGGTTTGTTTTTTTTATTAGATGGCAATTTTCGCCAGTCCTGATGTGTCAAATATGGTGAGTTTTGAAGCATGTTAAGGGGGTCAAATTACAGCTCAAAGAGGCGGCGGAATAATAATAATAAAACCTTACAAATACAATAGGGTCCTCTGTCCCAAAGGGACATTGCGGTCCCTAAATACTGTTTGCCATAAAAAGAATCATATTTTTCCAACCATAGGGCGCACCGGATTAAAAGGCTCACTGCCGATGAGCGGGTTTATTCAGGTTTTTGTTCATACAAAAGGACTGGATTATAAGGCGCATTATAAATCCTGTTATGATTTTTTGGTAAATTTAAAACACTATCTTGTGGTCCGCATAACATGTAATGGTGGCTCTTTGGTGAAAGTGTTGCATAGATTATATTTCACAGACCATTTTCAAGCCGCTTTCTGAGCGTTTCTTCAGGATGCGCCATTTTGTGGGCGGTCTTATCTACGTGGCTCACCTTCGGCAGCGTCTTTTCCCCGTCATCTTTGTTGTAGCGGTGTAGCGTGCAAGGACGGGCGTGGAAGAAGTGTCAAAAGATGGAGCTAACTGTTTTAATGACATTCAGACTTTACTTCAATTAATAACAGAGCCGCAACTCCTCATCTCGTGCAAAAACATCCGACGGGAACTCTCTAATAACTAAAGTTCCTTTGGTGAATAATTCAGACTAACTACACCGGTATGTTTTAGCGCTTTAATGGCGAGTTTACTGACAGATATAAGTAAGAACTTTACATTACTTTATATTAGAAATGGCAACAGCGGAGGATGAATGTCCCATAACAAGTAGAGAAAAAGAAGAAGCTTATCGACTACGTTGTCGGCACGGACTACAAAGGTGGACGCGCGCAATTTTTCAGGACTTATGCAGATTCCAAATACACATCAGCAGGTAACAGAAGGTAAGAAAAGTTGCTTTTACATAATATTAACGCCAGATAATATGTCTCACCTTATACACACACCATAACAATACTCCTATGTTGAAGCACATCAAGCGGTGCGGCTTCAAAGCTTACCAAAGTCGTACTAAAACATTTTGATAGATTTTTGAGCGCCGTGTGTAATGTTCTATATTTTCAATGGAACATATAAAATGTTGGTGTTGTTTACTTGAGTCATATTGCCACCATAGTGCAGTCTATACATATATCTTATGTTTGACTGTCATCAACTGGTCACACTTATCTTTACACCATGTACCAAATAAAATTGCTTCAAGGTCGGTAAGCAAAACCAGCATTATTCCGTACATCAGGTACACCGGGTTATAAGGCGCACTGTCGAGTTTTGAGAAAAAAAAAAAGGATTTTAAGTGTGCCTCTAGTCCGGAAAATACGGTACTTACCGTATTTTACGGACTATAAGTCGCAGTATTTTTCATACTTTGGCCGGGGGTGCGACTTATACTCAGGAGCGGCTTATGTGTGAAATTACCGTAAAATATAAAGTAATATTATTTAGCTCATTCACGTAAGAGACTAGACGTATAAGATTTCATCGGATTTAGCGAGTAGGAGTGACAGATTGTTTGGTAAACGTATAGCATATTCTATATGTTATAGGGATGTACCGATCCAGGTTTTTGCACTTCCGATCCAATACCGATATTGTTTTTGCACTTCCGATCCGATACCGATACTGACCGATACTGGCCTATCCGAGCATGTATTAAAGTTTAAAGTTATTTAGCCTACTTAGTTGTCAGAATCATGTTGAAAAGGGTTTTAGTACTCTTGATAACAACTAGCCAGCTGAATTAGGGGAGTTTGAATAATACACAATGGTTGGTAACAAGAAACTGACCTGTTTATTCAAGGATAAACACAAAATAGACAAAATTATACATGACAAACAGAAATGGCATCATTGAACTAGGGCTGGGCGATATGGCCTTTTTTTAATATTGTGATATTTTAAGGCCATGTCACCATACACCATATATATGTGGATATGTTTAGTCCATGTCACGATACACTATATATATGTGGATATTTTGCCTTAGCCTTGAATGAACACTTGATGCATATAATCACAGCAGTATGATGATTCTATGTGTCTACATTAAAACCTTCTTCTTCATACTGCATTAATATATGCTACTTTTAAACTTTCATGCAGAGAAGGAAATCACAACTAAAAAATCACTCATTTTTTCATACGGTGTTGATCTGGAAATGTTTGCCTCGGCATTTTGATGGTGTGGGCGTGTGGCACCGAATGGAGATAAGCGTCTCGACAGACGTCACAATATTTGAACAATGATGACGAAAACTGTTTTCTCTGTCGTGTCCGTGTGTCGAAAATTGTTATGCGCTTATTTTTTTATTTGATTTTGTGCGTGGCATAGATTTGCCGTACGCAAATGCACAGGCGCGCACCTTAGAGGGAGCGTTGCTAGCACGGCTGCGCTAGCATCACAGCTAACGTTAGCCATGCTGCTACCTCTCTGCTCGGGGAGGACGTATACGTATGTGACGTATGACGTGACAGTATGTGACGTGTGTAAGAAGGTGCGCTTGCTGTCTGTGAGAGGGAGACACAGGAAAGAGTGAGAAGAGCCTGTCGTGTAATGCCAGCAGCTAAAAGCAACTGCGTGAGAATCCACATACATGTGGATGTGTTGAAGGTGTGCTGGAAAATGCGGAACGGAAATTAGGGAGCAGCAGAAAAGTGGAATGTATTATTTAGATAGGTGCGTTGGAAAACACGGACGGGAGTTCTTTTAAAAACTGGATCTGGATCGGCATTTTCCCATGCCTTGCCGATACGCATTTTTTGGCAAATATCGGCGGCCGATCCGATCCAAATATCGGATCGGGACATCCCTAATATGTTATAGTTATTTGAATGACTCTTACCATATAATGTTACGTTAACATACCAGGCACGTTCTCAGTTGGTTATTTATGCGTCATATAACGTACACTTATTCAGCCTGTTGTTCACTATTCTTTATTTATTTTAAATTGCCTTTCAAATGTCTATACTTGGCGTTGGGTTTTATCAAATACATTTCCCCAAAAAATGCGACTTATACTCCAGTGCGACTTATATATGTTTTTCCCCTTCTTTATTATGAATTTTCGGCCGGTGCGACTTATACTCCGAAAAATGCGGTATCTTTATTTATTTGTAAAGTGAATACAAATAAAATATACTGTTATTATGATTTATTATTTCTGGTGGGCATTGTGGCGTCCTATTGTTCAGCGGTCTTTGTAAAAACTATTCAGTGTAAAACGATCCCCCGAAGAGAGCACAGCTGGCAGGTTCAATGTGCACAACTGAATATCTCAGTTGCTCAGCCAGTAATGTGTTTATATAAGTTTAAATTGGGGTATGTTTTTTTCTTAATGGGGAAAGATGTGAATGCCTCTTGTGTTCATGTTAGCACTTAAGCAAGCGGTAGCTATATCACAGTGCAGTTATCAATCCCTTGTTTTCCATTATTTTAATGTAAGACGGTGATAGTAACCCTGGGGAGTTTTACCGCTGTTAACATTAATACCGTGTATCGTTACATCCCCATATGTAGCACATTTACAGCCACGACTGTAACCCCAGCCAAAAACTAGACTAAAGATTAAGTAAAATCACATTAAACTGATGACCGACCACGAGAATCAGTATTCGACAGATACTCCCGAGCCAAGCGCGGAATACATATTTCATTGTGTTCTCCCCGGAATTTATCTTTTATGACTCACAGAGCAGCCTTAAGAATCTAGGCTGCAGCACACAATGACAAGATGCTGTTTACTTTTTACTGTAATTGGTCTTTTTTCCCGAGTCTACTTCTGCACTCAAGTACAACTTTCACCTCCACTTGAAGACGTCTGCTGGCAGACAGTCACAAAAGTGAGATCCATGTTTGCCTAACAGTCTACAGCTTCACTTTCTTCCTGGACCACGTTTATCTTTTCCTCGTTCCCTCCGAGACTGCGGTAAGCTCTTCTAACTCGCAAATGACGTCGTGCACTTTTGTCTCTTTTGCAAACTTTTCACCACCGACTGCTGATGCATTTGGATCCTGCGATTCTTCTCCGTCTGGAATTTAACGACAGGGTTCAGGTGACCCAATTTGGAGAGGTTTTTTTTTTTTTTCCCTCCCATGTGGCCCAGTTTGGATATGAGTCATTGCAGTGTGAAGAAGGGGGGAAAAAAACATGTCCTCCGTTTGGAATCAGGCATCGATCAGTCGATGACAAATAATCTGATATCTGCCAAGAGAACTTTGGTGTTTGCACACACAAATGCACTGTTCAGTGGCATATATACCTTGAAATCACCTGTGGTGATGAAGCTACAGCAAAATGTAGGAGAAGTAAACACTAAACAAGATATCCTTTGAAAGAATCAAAAGAAACTCAAAAAAATCCTATTTAACACAAAGACTTCAGCGATCAGGTTTAGCTGCATCAACAAAGAAAAGACCAGACGAAATGTTGAGTTCGCACCACTTCGCGAGAGTGTAAAGAAGGGGTGTCAAACTCATTTTAGATCGGGGGCCACATGGGGGGCACTACTCCCAGGTGGCACAATAACTTAAAAATAAAGACAACTTCAGACTGTTTTCCATCCATCCATCCATCTTCTTCCGCTTATCCGAGGTCGGGTCGCGGGGGCAGCAGCCTAAGCAGGGAAGCCCAGACTTTCCTCTCCCCAGCCACTTCGTCCAGCTCTTCCCGGGGGATCCCGAGGCGTTCCCAGGCCAGCCGGGAGACATAGTCTTCCCAACGTGTCCTGGGTCTTCCCCGTGGCCTCCTACCGGTTGGACGTGCCCTAAACACCTCCCGAGGGAGGCGTTCGGGTGGCATCCTGACCAGATGCCCGAACCACCTCATCTGGCTCCTCTCGATGTGGAGGAGCAGCGGCTTTACTTTGAGCTCCCCCCGGATGACAGAGCTTCTCACCCTATCTCTAAGGGAGAGCCCCGCCACCCGGCGGAGGAAACTCATTTCGGCCGCTTGTACCCGTGATCTTGTCCTTTCGGTCATAACCCAAAGCTCATGACCATAGGTGAGGATGGGAACGTAGATCGACCGGTAAATTGAGAGCTTTGCCTTCCGGCTCAGCTCCTTCTTCACCACAACGGATCGATACAGCGTCTGCATTACTGAAGATGCCGCACCAATCCGCCTGTCGATCTCACAATCCACTCTTCCCCCACTCGTGAACAAGACTCCTAGGTACTTCAACTCCTCCACTTGGGGCAGGGTCTCCTCCCCAACCCGGAGATGGCACTCCACCCTTTTCCGGACGAGAACCATGGACTCGGACTTGGAGGTGCTGATTCTCATCCCAGTCGCTTCACACTCGGCTGCGAACCGATCCAGCGAGAGCTGAAGATCCTGGCCAGATGAAGCCATCAGGACCACATCATCCGCAAAAAGCAGAGACCTAATCCTGCAGCCACCAAACCGGATCCCCTCAACGCCTTGACTGCGCCTAGAAATTCTGTCCATAAAAGTTATGAACAGAATCGGTGACAAAGGGCAGCCTTGGCGGAGTCCAACCCTCAGACTGTTTTCTTTGTTTCAAAATAGAACAAGCACATACTGAAATTGTACAAAGAACTCTGGCTTATTAGTGATTCCCAGAGCTCAAAAAAAAGTCTGCGGGCTATAGAGCGTTTTCTATTCGGGCTCCAGTACTCTGGAATGCCCTCCCGGTAACAGTTAGAGATGCTACCTCAGTAGAAGCATTTAAGTCCCATCATAAAATTCATTTGTATACTCTAGCCTTTAAATAGACCCCCTTTTTCGACCAGTTGATCTGCCGTTTCTTTTCCTTTCTCCTCTGCTCCCCCTATCCCTTGTGGAGGGGGAGACACAGGTCCGGTGGCCATGGATGAAGTTCTGGCTGTCCAGAGTCGGGACCCGGGGTGGACCGCTCGCCTGTGTATCGGTTGGGAACATCTCTGCGCTGCTGACCCGTCTCCGCTCGGGATGGTTTCCTGCTGACCCCACTATGTACTGGACTCTTACTATTATGTTGGATTCACTATGGACTGTACTCTCACAATATTATGTCAGACCCACTCGACATTCATTGCATTCGGTCTCCCCTAGAGGGGTGGGGGTTACCCACATATGCGGTCCTCTCCAAGGTTTCTCATAGTCATTCACATCGACGTCCCACTGGGGTGAGTTTTTCCTTGCCCTTATGTGGGCTCTGTACCGAGGATGTCGTTGTGGCTTGTGCAGCCCTTTGAGACACTTGTGATTTAGGGCTATATAAATAAACATTGATTGATTGATTGATAATGTTGTTGTTTTTTTTTTTTTTTACAATTACCTGTTGCGGTTAATAGTATATATACTTTATTTGTCGTTATTTATATTTTCTGAATAAATTATGTGATATTGTTCATCAGTCAACTCATTGGTGTTCATTTTCAATCTATCTAGATAAAAAAAAGTATATCAAAATTAAAATTACAGTATGTTATTTGTGTAGTTTGACAATTTTCCTCGACTGTTGTACTAACATCATGTGCTTTATTTTGTACATATGTAGCATCATCTACAACGATACAAATAATTGCTATTGCGACATGCAGTGGACATATTTAGAACACCTGTTTCTTTCATTAAAAAAATTCAGGTTAATTTTTATACTCAGCAAACTCATACCGCGGGCCGGAGAAAACCTGTTCGCGGGCCTAGTCCGGCCCTCGGGCCATACGTTTGACACCCCTGGTGTAAAGGGTAATGTAGGGTAAGTATTGTTTTCACCAGGGCAGATATTGGGCATTTTGACATGTATCTATATCAGCCTTCTTTTACTTGTATCGGCCGTTTTGTTTGTTTTTTTACAACAGAAATACATCAGCAGATACAAAACATACACATATGATAGCAGTATTTAGTAGTTTTAGGGTAATCTTTGGACACCACACGATTAGATTCGATTCTTGGGTATAGCGATACGATACAGAATCGATTTTCAATTGAAAACGATTCTTGATACTAAATTAATACTTTTTTTTATAACACTGGGTGCCAGTTATATGATTAACTCCATTCCTTCATAAAACAAACAGCTCTGATAAATGTCTATATTACTTAAAAGAAAACTTGTTTTTTTTAATGAAAATTCTACCCCAAAATTTCATAATGTCAAAAATCAATTTAAAAGAAAAGGAAAAAAAATGTTTTTGTTAGGTTTTTTTTTTATAGATTTTTTGGAATTGTTTAAAGGAGAACTACACTTTTTTGGGGAAATGTACTTATTGTTCACAATCATAATCAATCTAAATCAGTGGTCCCCAACCACTGATTTATTTTTTTATTTGTATTAAATCAACATAAAAAACACAATATATATCAATATAGATCAATACAGTCTGCAGGGATACAGTCCGTAAGCACACATGATTGTATTTCTTTATGAAAAAAAATAAATTTTTGGGACAAATTTTCAAGCGTTGACCGGTCCGCAGCTACAAAAAGATTGGGGACAACTGTTCTAAATGTTAAATAAACGTAAAAATAAAAGTCAACAATACTCCATTTCATTCATTTCGTGATTTAAATATTAACCAAGTATTAGTGATGTTGTTATTATAAGCGCTAACGCAGACAAACTATTTATAGCGGCTACGTGATCACAAGCTAGTGGTGCCTATGTTTACATCATCGAGTGGTCTGCTGTTTCCTCGCTTCCTTGCTCCCTGTAAGTTTATTCTAGATCATAAATCATGCATCTCACCTGGACATAAGAAGTCTGAGTAGGTATTCCGACAAGTTGGTACATTTTGACAGCCATTTAGGACCCAAAAATGTCCAGAACGAGACGAAAAGACGCTTGATTCCACCCCTACTCCGTTTCTTCGCAAGGATTATGAGTCATTCTTCATCTAAATGTGAATTTATGAACATCCTAACAGTCGGCCTCCTGACGAGAGTAGACCTTGTACAGTAAGTGATGTTTTATTATGTTTGTTGGCTCTCATAAAGTCTGCAATGAGTAATAATCAGTGATGTTGTTAAAAAAAAGCAAATTATATATATATAAATTATGGATTTTTCTTCGCTGGCCGCCATAATAAAATAATTGTATGAAAAAATAATGACAGCGTGTTTTATTGTTTGTGACATGGCGCCATCTTTTGGACGACTTATCTCCCTGCAGGTGTGGCAGTGTCCTTCCATTTACAAGCAGTGCTTTTTTTTTTTTTTTCAACCGGAGTGCAGTTCAGTCTTCTAGCCGTCCATAGCGGTTCTACTCGCATGGATTCTTCATTCATGACTCCAAGCAATGTGTGTAAGTTTTACAGTATAACTAAAACTGTGTATACTATGTCCGTAGGAATGTTTTCATGCATATTTGTACGTGCTATCGTAATGTGATGACGCTAGTGTTGTTAGCATTGGCTAATATGCCAACATGTTTACGGGTGTCTGTTTTAATATTATTAACTTACAACTGCATTATTTTTGTATTGTTTCAGTTTCACAAATTCCTCAGTAAATTCACCAAAACGTCACTATGGAGTTTATGAGTCTGTTTAGATGATTGGAGAGCTAACTTTCACAGCTTTTGGCTCCATGACGATGACTTCTGTTTTGTTTGATCAGCCGTTTTACTGCCATGTTACAGGCACCGTTTGGAAACAAATAAGGTATGTAAATAAACAAATACAGAATGTTACTGTGTAAATAACTAATTTCACAATGTATATATCTGCGGCTAATACATGGAAAACATATTTTTTTCTTCTAAAATGTTGTGGGTGTGGCTTATATCATGGTGCGCTCTATAGTCCGAAAAAATACGGTGCTCCTACTTGAGCAGCACAAAGAAGCAGCGATAAGAAGATGCCAAATCATTGTGCTGAATATTCTTGTGCAAATGGGCGGACCGTGAGAGACAGGGCACGGAGGATTACTTTTTACAAGTCAGAGTGAACATTTCTATTAGTTGTATTTTGTGAATCAATGATTATTGTACTGTGTTTATGTCCGGCAGTGAAATTGTTGCCAGCTATAAGCTACTGTATGTTTATTGCCAGTGTTCCAGATATGAACTGAGACTTTTATAGTCATTTTCCATTACACCGACTAAGATTCAAACTAGACACAATAATGCTATTGTCGATATAAAACAAATATTATTGGTATAACACTGACCAGCGATTTGTTTCATAGGAGGCACAGAATGTATTCATATGTAACTCACCAACTTTAAGCCGGCTGTCTAGTCTTAATATACGTTGACTTAAAAATATAAACAACTCAACATCTGACTGTACAATAGTTTGTTGTAAAGCTTATTTGGCTCTTGATGTATCCACAATTTTAGCACATTTGCTTCATTATCCAACAGACATGCATCAACATAGAAGTTGTGTTGAAGAAAGGTTTAACAGACTTGTATCAAGTCCCACATGACCCAAGTGCCATTGCAACTGGTATCAGACAGGGACAAGTCACAGGTGGAGAAAATCCTCAGTGCTGAACTCTGTAGAACTTGCACCTGGCTCGCTGACAACAAGCTATCCATACACTTGGGTAAAACGGAATCCATCCTGTTTGGGTCCCACATCAACCTTAAGAAAGTCAATGACTTCACTATAAAAGTGGGTGGCATTGTTATCACCAGGAAAGAGGAGGTCACCTACCTAGGTTCCATTCTAGAGGCTAATCTTTCCTGTGATAAAATGGCAACCAAGGTAATCAAAAAGGTCAACCAACCAACGAGATTTCTCTATAGAATCTCCTCTCTGGTCAACAAAAGCACCATGAGGGTTCTGGCGGGAACTCTCGTTCAACCCTTTTTCGATTACGCATGCACCTCCTGGTACCCTAGCACCTCCAAAACCCTCAAATCCTGACTCCAAACATCCCAGAACAAGCTAGTCAGATTACTTCTAGACCTCCACCCCAGATCCCACCTCCTACCCACTTCTCCAAAGTGGACTGGCTCAGGGTGGAGGACAGAGTAAAACAACTTGCACTGAGCCTGGTCTATAAAATCCGCTACACCTCCCTGATACCGAAGTACATGTCAAACTACTTCCTTAACGAAAATGACCGCCATAACCACTACACCAGGGGGAGCTCTACTAACCACGTTAAACCCAGATTCCGATCTAACAAAGGTCTTAACTCATTCTCTTTCTATGCCACATCAATGTGGAATGCGCTCCCAACAGGTATACAAGAAAGGGCATCTCTATCCTCCTTCAAAACCGCAATAAAAGTACACCTCCAGGCAACTTCAACCCTATTCAAATGTAAACAATCAAATGCAGATATTTTTCTTATGCCTTCTGATCTCTCTCTCTCTCTCTCTCTCTCTCTCTCTCTCTCTATGTCCACTACTTGCTGTACATATCCTACCAAGTCAGACCTACACTGTTTCAATATCCATTTCTCTGTTCTCAATTGTTGATGACTGATGATAACAACCAAACCTAACCCCACCCCCTCCACACCCCGAATTGTAAATAATGTAAATAATTCAATGTGATTATCGTGTGTGATGACTGTATTATGATGATAGTATATATGATAGTATATATCTGTATCATGAATCAATTTAAGTGGACCCGACTTAAACAAGTTGAAAAACGTATTCAGGTGTTACCATTTAGTGGTCAATTGTACGGAATATGTACTTCACTGTGCAACCGACTAATAAAAGTCTTAATCAATCAATCAATGCTGAAATGATGCTCATTTCAATGTTTTCAGTGTTCTGTTTTGTTTGTCTTGTATGCAGTGTGTTTCAGGTTCTAGATGCTTCGCAATGTTATAATGATCTCCTTTAAATGATTTTCAATATGCAGTTTTGTTCTTGTTGGATTGCTCTTGTATTCAGTGTGTTTAGATCAAGAGATGTCATTGTTAGTTTGTGAAGCCCTTTAAAGCACTTTAGATTAAGAGCTATATACAGTAAATACATTGTGATTGATTGTATCAGGTCCTATATGTTTCTAGTAGTAGGTATTACACAACATCAAGTACATGATGGTACTGTACGTATTGTATGGGTTCTTGATCTCTCCTGTTTTTGCATGAGTTCTCGCATTTCTGCAATTGTATTGTTCCATTTTCCGCTATATATGCTAAACAAGATACTGATCCCAGTCCTAAAAACACGGATGCAAACTAATTATCAATCCGCCCAGGTAGCTGTTTACACATTACCGATGGATGTGACAGAAATTCATTGGTCTGCTTTGAATGAACATGGTGCTTCCTTGGAGGTTCATGTTTTGTTATGATCTAAGTATGACAACTTTGTCATTTTGTATGTGTGACCACAGTGAGCTTCCCACCCGGTTTGGCTGATCTGGTGGAAAATGCTCTGGTCTACACAGCAGAGTCTGTAGTCCGGCAGATTCTACGGAAGCTGTCCTGTGATGTGTGCCGTGCAAACTTGTCAGAGAGGCTGTACCGTCATCATTTGATGAGAGCTACCGCCTTCTAGCCATGAAAACGATGGCGGCCTAGTGATTCCATCATAAGGCACAGTTAAGGTTCAATTTGCTAATCATGTTGGTTTATTAATCTTTGTATGTTAAAGTATATGTATATATATATATATATGTATATACATGTATATGCGTGTGTGTATACATATACGCATATATAAATATATATACATATATACCTATATACAAATACTGTATATACACACGTATATACATACCCATATCCATACATATACATATATATATATATATATATATATATATATATATATATATATATATACGTACACATATATATACACATACAGTACAGGCCAAAAGTTTGGACACACCTTCTCATTAATGTGTTTTCTTTATTTTTGTGACTATTAATATTGTAGATTGTCACTGAAGGCATCAAAACTATGAATGAACACATGTGGAGTTATGTGCTTAACAAAAAAGGTGAAATAACTGAAAACCTGTTGTATATTCTAGTTTCTTCAAAATAGCCACCCTTTGCTGTGGTTACTGCTTTGCACACTCTTGGCATTCTCTCGATGAGCTTCAAGCACACCTGTGAAATGAAAACCATTTCAGGTGACTACCTCTTGGAGCTCATCAAGAGAATGCCAAGAGTGTGAAAAGCAGTAATCATTCATAGTTTCGATGCCTTCAGTGACAATCTACAATGTAAATATCCATGAAAGTAAAGGACACGCATTGAATGAGAATGTGTGTCCAAAATTTGGGCCTGTACATACATTATAGACTTAGACTTCCTTTTTATTGTCATTCAAATTTGAACTTTACAGCACATATAAGAACGAAATTTCGTTACATAAGCTCATGGTAGTGCAGGATAAAAAAGCAATAAGGTGCATGTATAAATAAATAAATATATATATATATATATATATATATATATATATATATATATATATATATATATATATATATATATATATATATATATATATAAAATAAATAAATATATATACATATATATAAATAAATAAATAGATTACTGTACAGATAAATATATTGCACTTTTTCACATGCGTCCACCTTCATGGATGTATGTTATATTGTCTTTTTTATTCCAGCGAGTATATATATATTTATATATACATACATACATACATACATACACAAACATACATATATATACAAACACAGATATACATGTGTGTTTAAAGTGTTTGCAAAATACCTGTCTGCAGTCTAGTAATATTAATGCATTATTGTTAATCCCACTGTGGATATTAAAATATGACAATTCATTTGCTAGGTATTATTGCTACTTGTATGAAGTTTGCATTTAAAAAAAACGCGTGAAAATCAGTTTAATATTTAGAAAGTTTTGATGGATCAAATGCGCTGACACATCATTGCACCTGTCACGAGATGGGGATGTTGCCTGTTTCAAGATGGCGGGCCCAGGGCGCGTCAGCGGCAATAGGCAGTAGCGGCCGATGCGGATGGCAACCCCTGTTCAGTGCGGACGTTGTTCAGCTGCCATTGGACATCTGAGGTCAGAGTGTCAACAATAGACATTTTTATGGCCGTCTTAAATACTTGTGTCTAATTGCTATTCACTAGCGGTCCCAGAACGTAACCTCCACAAATAGCGGGGCTCTCCGGTAGGAATAAACCGTCGAAATAAACAGACACTAAAATTAGAATTGGGCATTGTGCGATTACAGCGGTTAGCGTAATGAAGTGTGGCTAATTAGAAGTTAAGCGATTACAAGTGATTCCCAGGATCTTTAGGAGCTTAGGGGCGGCGAAATGAGAAAATGTAAGGAACTCTAACCAAACCTTGATTACAGTATATAGACTGTATTTCCATACCTCCGTTGTCTCTAATGCAAGACCGTCTGAGGGTTGTATGACTATCTTTTTGCCATAATCCGACTATCTGGAGCGGTCGCCGCCAAATCTCCTTGCTCCCGTTGGGCGTGGATCGATGCATGGTCAACCCTTTCCTTAAGAGGATGTATCGATTTGGTTACTCTTGCGTTTGCCGACCTCTCTAATCTCTTCAAATGGAGTGTTGGGAGCCACTGTACCCCAGCAGTATGATACATATCAATAGCTCGCCTCCAGAAGACGAGAGATTGCAGAGGATAATTGGATCTTCCATCTAATAATTCTCATGGGGATTTATTGTTATTGTATAAGCGCAAAGAAGACAGGGCTGAGTAAAAGTCTTAATTTGTTTTACAGACGAAGGATGGGCATAATCGATAAGAATTCCGCAGTTGGAAGGAATTGATTGATGATTAATCTTGTTGTGAGGCAAAATAGAGCACATCACTTACTGCAACCAGGAGAGTCTAGTTTACTTAAGATACTAGTTTGCTGTTTAAAGACGACATCTTTACGAGGGTCAAACATTAATTTTACTTCAAGTCCTCCCAGTCATCATAAATTACAAAGCCAGCATCCTGTTTTTTTTACTGCCTGCATTAGAGAATACTCAAAAAACATTAGCAAACGTCTGAGCGTCACTGCTTAGGATACGTTTACCAAAGTGTGACCGTAGCCACACTGTGCTGGAAATGATTAATATTTCATGAAGACTAAGTGCAGGGAAGCAAAATAGGAAAAACCGCAAGGTTCAGTTTGTTATTCAAGGACTGGAAGAAAAGGTCAGCTTTGTTTGGTATCACTTGGAGGTCAACATGCTTTCACCCTCTGGTTTACGCTGGTCTCTGCTGTGATTATTACTCCCAAAAAAAATCTGTTTTTATTAGTGATTCACAGATCAAAACTAAATTATACCCCCGGTGAATAAGATAAGAAAATATTGGTTGGGAAAGTGAAGAAGTGAAGAATCTGCAGAGTAGAGCATTAATAGAGAGATGAGTGGTATTTGGGGGGGTCTTTATAGTCTCCAGAACAAAATACCTAAAAGAAAACCCCACTGCGTACGCTTGTGCCACTTTATAGTGTGGCGCAGTTTAAATCAGACCCTTCAATTCCAATCAAAGGACATCGAAAATGGGAGCAAATCTCAGCAGGCAGACTGAGGAAAACATCTTTGCCTGCACTGTTATAGCAAGTCATACTAGCACTGATAGTCCATAATAAGGGTTGTAACGATGACCTGTATTCATGATAAACTGCGGTAAAACTCCAAATGGTGAGTATTATTGTTCCAAATCAAAATTACCTTAAAATCCACGAATGATTACCCCAATTTGATGAACTCACCCACGGGTGATACTGCTCATTTCACGGAGACGAAAGCTATCACGCTGATCACTAGCGAGCAGTAGTGCTGTGGGACATGGACATAACTATACAAAACCCGATATAGGTAGTTGTATATCCTCAAACGATGTATATCAAAATACTTTGTCGCATTTCAACACTCTCTATGTGTGTTTTTTATGCCGTGTCTTCAAGAGATACAAAAAACTTGACGTGTTCACAACACGAGCACGAACCATGTTTTGCTAATTACCCTTGCTCGATCAATATTACTTATTAATCCAAACCAATGCCAAACAAAATAATTCCTCTTCCCTCTTTAGGCACCAATTCCTGTTCAGGTTTTGTTGGTTTAGCTTCCATTGTGATTTCCGTTGATAAATAGTGGCAGACTGCTACATTGTTAACGTCCTTGCTCGGCAGGCTCTCGCCGTAAAGTCATGTAAAATACTGCCATAAAGCAGCAATGGTTTTAGTCAACAACTTGGAATTATATCCTACAATGGACATGTTTTGTTGTTTCCCTTACATCTTTTGCAATCAAGCAAAACTCAACAAAAATGCAACATGCCAGGCGAAATGTAAACGCATAGGGTAAAAAACACCTACAATCTGATATATTTACATTTTTCTGCAGAACTTTGTTGTAAAAATCTACTTCCGTGTCTGTCCCTGACACACGCGTTTCCATACTTGCCAACCTTGAGACCTCCGATTTCGGGAGGTGGGGGTGGGCGTGGTCGGGGTGGGACGGGGGCGTGGCTAAAAGGGGAGGGGTATATTTACAGCTAGAATTCACCAAGTCAAGTATTTCATATATATATATATATATATATATATATATATATATATATATATGAGAAATACTTGACGTTCAGTGAATTCTAGATATATGTATATATATATATATATGTATATATATATATATATTTATATATATATATATATATATATATATATATATATATATATATATATATATATATATATATATATATATATATATATATAAAATAAATACTTGAATTTCAGTGTTCATTTATTTACACATATACACACACACACATAACACTCATCTACTCATTGTTGAGTTAAGGGTTGAATTGTCTATCCTTGTTCTATTCTCTGTCACTATTTTTCGAACCATGCTTAACACCCTCTCTGATGCATTGCTGTGTGGCACGCACAAAAGTGCTTTCATCAAATGCACTAGATGGCAGTATTGTCCTGTTTAAGAGTGTCACAACATTGCTGTTTACGGCAGACGAACTGCTTTACGGTATACAAAAAAGTGACTGCTGTTGTTGTGTGTTGTTACCGCGCTGGGAGGACGTTAATGAAACTGCCTAACAATAAACCCACATAAGAAACCAAGAACTCGCCCTCCATCATTCTACAGTTACAACGTCATTGGGCAGGTACGCTTTTTTATATTGTGGAGGACCTGAGTCCGCCTGAATTTCGGGAGATTTTCGGGAGAAAATTTGTCCCGGGAGGACTTCGGGAGAGGCGCTGAATTTCGGGAGTCTCCCGGAAAATCCGGCAGGGTTGGCAAGTATGTGCGTTTCACATGCTTGTGGTTAAAGTGTCCGCACTGAGATCAGTAGGTTGTGAGTTCAAACCCCGGCCGAGTCATACCGAAGACTATAAAAATGGGACCCATTACCTCCCTGCCTGGCAGTCAGCATCAAGGGTTGGAATTGGGGGTTAAATCACCAAAATGATTCCCGAGTGCGGCCACCGCTGCTGCTCACTGCTCCCCTCACCTCCCAGGGGATGGAACAAGGGGATGGGTCAAATGCAGAGGTTAATTTCACCACGCCTAGTGTGGGGGTGACTATCAGTGGTACTTTAACTTTAACTTACCTCGTCTTCCTGTAGTTGTTGTGATGTAGATTACCGTAATAACCTATTTTTATAACTCAGAAGCGCGGATTCCAACCATTGGAAGACTTTCTATAGTTAAAGATTCATGGTCATCTAAACACAGCACTATAGATCATGTTTGGTGTTAAAGGTGGGCCGGATTAAAAAGCTTAACAACGGGCCGGGCCGTATTTTGCCCAGGTCGGCTCTAAGTTGTCTATAGGTATGAATGTGAATGATTGTTTGTCTATATGTGTGTGCTCTGCCATTGGCCCTGCTAATTTTCGTTAGCCAGTCAATGAGCTGGTCCATTGTACGTTAGCATTAAGCTAGCGGTATTAGAGCAACCTTCCTCCTATATAATTGCATTGCTTTTTTCAGTATATTCTCAACTGTATTATTACTTATTTATTATTAATTTGCATAGTTTTACAATGACTTCATTGTGGAGAATAACAAAAAAACACCTCAAGTACTTTTTCTCCATCACCAATTTAAAGGACTGTTTACATATTCGGCAACTAAATTCTGATATTCATGGAGGGCTTATTTAATCTTACCCCTTTTCCAAGTCGTAGGAATTATTAACATATGTGTTCACTTCCTGTTCTGATGTTGTAATTGTAACACAATTTACACCAATGAATACAAAAGCTAAACGCTAACAGCAAGCGAGCACTCCTGAATGTAAACAAATGTGTGGATCTACACAATTATTAATTTTAACAATAGCAAGAGCCGTATTTCTTATTATCACAAATATTTTTGTCTTATTTTAGTGTTTATAAACCAATAAAACGCGTCCCTGGGCACAGGAGAACTTTAATCATGACCAATGTATGATCCTGTAACGACTTGGTATTGGATCCACACCCAAATTATCAACCAAAACTTATGTAAAGCATCCAAACAGAAGAATAAGTGATTATTACATTTTGACAGAAGTGTAGATAGAACATGTTAAAACAGAAAGTAACCAGATATTAACTGTAAATGAATATATAGATTAATAATCCATGTTCTACCCTTTGTCCCTCATAATTTTGACAAAACAATATGGAAATGACGCAATAAATTACTGCATACGTCAGCAATCCAATCCACTTTATCCAATCCACTTTATTTGTATAGCACATTTAAACAACAGAAATGTTTCCAAAGTGCTGCACAACAATATTAAAAACAATATTCAAATAGTATCCTTAGCTCCACCAATGACTGAATAAAAACAAAAAATAAATAAATATAAAACCAATATGAAAACAATATAAAAATAAATATGATTAAAAACGATTTTAAAGGGTAAAACCAATTAAAACAATAAATAGAAATCAAAATTTTAAAAACACAGAGAACCACACAACTCACGTAGTGTTAAAAGCCAAAGAATAAAAGTGGGTCTTAAGACGAGACTTAAAACACTCCACTGTGGGAGCAGTTCGAACATGGAGGGGCAGAGTGTTCCAGAGCTTAGGGCCGACGACAGAGAAGGCCCTGCCTCCCCTGGTTTTAAAGGGGAACATTATCACAATTTCAGAAGGGTTAAAACCATTAAAAATCAGTTTCCAGTGGCTTATTTTATTTTTCGAAGTTTTTTTCAAAATTTTACCCATCACGCAATATCCCTAAAAAAAGCTTCAAAGTGCCTGATTTTAACCATCGTTATATACACCCGTCCATTTTCCTGTGACGTCACATAGTGATGCCAACACAAACAAACATGGCGGATAGAACAGCAAGGTATAGCGACATTAGCTCGGATTCAGACTCGGATTTCAGCGGTTTTGGCGATTCAACAGATTACGCATGTATTGAAACGGATGGTTGTAGTGTGGAGGCAGGTAGCGAAAACGAAATTGAAGAAGAAACTGAAGCTATTGAGCTATATCAGTTTGAACCGTATGCAAGCGAAACCGACGAAAACGACACGACAGCCAGCGACACGGGAGAAAGCGATGACGAATTCAGCGATCGCCTTCTAACCAACGATTGGTATGTGTTTGTTTGGCATTAAAGGAAACTAACAACTATGAACTAGGTTTACAGCATATGAAATACATTTGGCAACAACATGCACTTTGAGAGTGCAGACAGCCCATTTCAGGCGCGCTAAGAACATATATTTTTCCACGATTTCAGCACTCAGGTTAACCATACCTGAGTACTAAGACACAAAATACTGCATTACACAAGACTACCCGAATGTACTCGAATGATTGAAAAAAATAAATGTTTTTAAGCTAAATTACTGGTAAACACAGTTTATGTATAATAATTTACGTAAAACCGCGAGTAATGAATAAAGTTTTCATCAATTAATATATTCTGTAGACATACCCTCATCCGCTCTCTTTTCCTGAAAGCTGATCTGTCCAGTTTTGGAGTTGATGTCAGCATCTGCTTTGAGTGTCGCAGGATATCCACACATTCTTGCCATCTCAGTCGTAGCATAGCTTTCGTCGGTAAAGTGTGCGGAACAAACGACTGACCATTTCGTCGGCTTTCCCCACAGCCTCGTATTTTGAACAAATTTCGTCCAATTTCTTGCCACTTTCGCATCTTTGGGCCACTGGTGCAACTTGAATCCGTCCCTGTTCGTGTTGTTACACCCTCCGACAACACACCGACGAAAGTGAGAAAATGGCGGATTGCTTCCCGATGTGACGTCACAACGACGTTGTGACGTCATCGCTCCGAGAGCGAATAATAGAAAGGCATTTAATTCGCCAAAATTCACCCATTTAGAGTTCGGAAATGGGTTAAAAAAATATATGGCCTTTTTTCTGCAACATCAAGGTATATATTGACGCTTACATAGGTCTGGTGATAATGTTCCCCTTCGTCTTGGGCACCACGACCTGGAGCTGGCTCTCGGACCTCAGGAGTGTAAATTTGGATGAGGTCCGAGATATAATGAGGTGCCAGTCCATGTAAAGCTCTAAAAGCAAACAGCAAGGTTTTAAAATCAATTCTAAAATGAACAGGGAGCCAGTGCAAACTCTCAAGAATTGGGGTTATATGCTCGCGTTTCCTGGCCCCAGTCAAATTAGGGGCATTTGTAACCCGTTTGCTTACTTAGTACTAAACAAGAACTTGTCTAGTATGTTCACTATCTTATTTAATGCCAAAATTGTTCTTTGACTTCAATAAAAAACGTATGTGTTTAATGTATCGTAGGATTTTCTGTTAAAATAAAGCCAATACTTACATTTTTTGTGGTCCACTTTATTTTGAAAAGTATTATGGAACCGGTACCAGTACCAAAATATTGATATCGGGACAACTTTAATCCCTAGTCCATAACTAAACATGAGCCATCGTTTCTCTTTGAAGAACAACAATAAATCCTTGGTCCGTTTGTACAAACCTCGTGTTCATTAGTGTATGGACCGTGATATGATCTGTAGTAGCTATGGAATTGTGTTGGTATAGAAATCCTGTACTACACCCTTCGTACCCTGTCCATTAGAGATGCGCGGATAGGCAATTATTTCATCCGCAACCGCATCACAAAAGTCGTCAACCATCCGCATCCACCCGAACTAACATTTAATCAAAACCGCACCCGCCCGCACCCGCCCGTTGTTATATATCTAATATAGACGATGCAAGGCATTAGTGAGGTTATAAAGCTTTTGCCTGTTAAAGAAAGGAGACTGATCCAATGTAGCAGAGACATTCAATGCGTGCCACGCTGTCACGGCCCAGACGCACACCAGTGCGCAATCATCTGGGAGCCGCGCTGAGCGCACCTCCAAGCGCGTGGAGGTGCGATGTCCCTCGCACCCGCGGCGGCTCCACCCGGGCTCGCGCCCGAGGCCTCAGCGCGCACCGCGGCGGCCATCCTACTCGTCGCGGCCTAGTCCTCGCGGCTCTCGCTGCCGGCGACGGCCGGGTATGGGCCCGACGCTCCAGCGCCATCCATTTTCAGGGCTAGTTGATTCGGCAGGTGGGTTGTTACACACTCCTTAGCGGGTTCCGACTTCCATGGCCACCGTCCTGCTGTCTATATCAACCAACATCTTTTCTGGGGTCTGATGAGCGTCGGCATCGGGCGCCTTAACCCGGCGTTCGGTTCATCCCGCAGCGCCAGTTCTGCTTACCAAAAGTGGCCCACTCGGCTCACCAGGGTGAGCCCCACCCCTTTCGTGAGCGCACTGCGCGCGGAGTGACCACTGTTACGCTCCCCCGGCAACGGGGGTGGCGGGCAGGTAAGCTGCGCGGGCGGAGCACGCGGAGTGACCCCTGCTACGAGCCCCCGGCCACGGGGGTGGCGGGCAGGTAAGCTGCTTACCTGCTGCGCGTGACGCCGGCCGCGGCGAAGGCGGACAAGGCGGGGTGTCGGTGCGGTGGGCGCGGTGGTGACCCTGGACGTGCGTCGGGCCCTTCTCGCGGATCGCCTCAGCTACGGCTCCCGGTGGGGCCCTCTCGGGGGAAGGGGCCTCGGTCCCGGACCACGGCGAGGCGTCCCTTCTCCGCTCCGTAAAAGTGTCCATCTCTTTTTTTTTTTCTTCTTCTGTTGTGGCATATGCTGCAGGTGCCTGCTCGTTTTTCGTATGTGGGTAACAACATTTAACTATGTATATATATTTACCAATTGGTTTAACTGCCACCCGCCTGAATCTATTTAAAATCAAATTTTTTTTTTATTTCAACCGCCTGACCCGACCCGCAGATAAAATCTTTTTTTTTTTTTATTTCAACCGCCCGACCCGCGGATAATCCGCGGACTCCGCGGTTGTGTCCTCAAACCGCGCATCTCTACTGTCCATAAATCCACAAAGACAATCCCTTTGTGTTTTTTAGCTTTATTCCAATTCATCATAGCTGAAGATTGCCATTACAAGCCCATTGGCTGTCAAAATCAACCCCATTTCCATTCATCTTCTCTCTCGAGTTTACGCATCCGAAGACTCGTCGCATTTACATGTGAGTGCTGAAGAAAATCCTCGTTCCGCGCTGAAGTACTGACATTTCTCCGCTATCTAAGGTGTGCACTTTAGCCTCAAGCATGACATACTACTTTTTTTTTCTAATGCATAGCAAACTGTACAAGCAGCTTAATGCCGCTATGAATACTGAAAAGGTTATTGCCGCCAGGTAAGCACCCGTGTCCTAAACGTATATGCCTGCCTGCTGTTCCACTTTTAGAGTAAGGAAGCGAAATAACCTCCTGGTGTGTTCGCCAAGCCAGGCAGGACTCGAACTGGAAGCACAGGTGAAGCAAAACAATCACACGGGGCATGAGTAGACGGATTATAAACAGTAAGGCATTTACTACGCGTTTTATAAAGCACAGTGCATTCGCTAATGTTGCAGATTGTTAGAATTAGTCCAATGTTTACATGTTAAGTTTGGGGATACAAACATTATTTCTTGAAGTTGTGCAATTTCATGGACTTTGCTTACAGTAAATGTATTAATTCTGACCCACATGCACAAATAATGTATCTAAAACACTGCTGAACTACCACAATAACACACCATATCATAATATACCTACTATAATTACAACTAAAATGGTATATATTATATATCCTATGGATTTATTATCTGTATTTATTTACTGATTAAATGTATTTTGAATGCATTATTGCAATACATTATTTTTAATTGATAAAAAAAGAATGGTTTTGTAATATATTTTTAAATTTAACACATTATTGCAATACGTTATTTTTAATTAGATAAATAATAATGGTTTTGTAATTATTTTTTTTAATTTAACTATTTGTTAATTACATTTCTAAATATTTTAAATAATATTATATAATAAGTAATAAAATAATAGAAATATAATAGAAATTTCAATAATATACAGGAGGGGTGTCCTGATAAAACATGTTCACATCCAATACAATGTCGGTATAGAAGCCTTGAGTATTGGTTGATAACGATATTGATCTGTTACGATATCAGTACAAATTATACATCGGTTTATCATGTTGTAGTGTGGAAGGGTCGAAAAGACTTGATCAAGTGGAATGAGTCAAACAGAGAACAATGGTAGGATTGAAAAACACCCATCTTTGTATAATTAACCGTCCAGAATGGACTTATGCTGTCTTTAAATTGAAGCGGAGTGGTCACAATAATTCATCAAGTTAAAATCATGATGCAGTAAGTTGAATGATGCGGACACGTTTGTTACTGCATACTTTATAATAAGCTTTTGTATTGGAGACATAGTATATGTAAGTAATGATTATTTGATACTTGTTTATTTAGACAAATGTGCTTTTTTAGCAATATTGTTTAATTAAGTACAATTATTATGTATATCTAGCTTGTGTGCTATTGTGTGCTTAGCTGTTGTGTAGCTGCTAGCTTTGAGAAGGCTATCCTACCACATTTACCTTTTGTAAATTACTTAAATACAAGAAAATACTAACCTTGTGTGCTTATTGGAGGACATTTAGATGTTAACTGTCCATCCAACTTTGCACAAGTAAATACGCTGCAGCACTGCTTGGATCGGAGCGTTTTGATGCAAGCCGATATGATCCCATACTTGTTTTTTTGGCTGATATTGGACCGATATTTGATATCAATATCGGATCGGGACAACCCTGATAAATAGCACTACAAAAATGCACAATGCTATTTGTACAGTAGCAACCTCTCGGCTCGGATAAACATCAAATCCCTCGTGAAAACGAGGTCAAGATAAACGCCCCTTAGCCACTATCCATACAGATTATTTTAAAACCTGTATATTCTTCATTTTCTAAATGAATTAAAAAAAAATACAAAGCTCATTTATTCATTTATTAAGTTAACTGTAGATTCTAAATATGTCCATAGGTGTGAGTAGTTGTTGATAGGCTCAAGCTTAGCATTGACCCTAATGAGGACAATGAATGGATGAACGGATGAAGCACATTCAAGATTAAAACTAATTTAGTTTAAGACCTGTACGCAAATAATGATTGATACTCTATTATTGAGTACAAAAACAATATATTTCAGCAAGTGATTATTTTAACATCTGTATATTCTTAATTTTCTAAATAAATACAAAAATACAAAGCTCATTCCTTCATTTATTAACTAATATGTCCATAGGTGTGGGTGGTTGTTGATAGGCTCAAGCTTACCAGTGACCCTAATGAGGACAATGAATGGACGAACGAATTAAGCTCATTCAAGAATAAAACTGCCGTATTTTCCAGACCATAGGGCGCACCAGATTATAAGGCGCACTGCCGATGAATGGTCTATTTTTTATATTTTTTTATATATAAAACGCACAGGATTATAGGGGGCACAGGATTATAGGGCGCATTAAAGGAGTCATATTATTATTATTTTTTCTAAATGTAAAACACTTCCTTGTGGTCTACTTAACATGTAATGGTGGTTCTTTGGTCAAAATGTGAAATGGATTATGTTTTACGGATCATTGTCAAGCCGCTTTCTGACAGTCGCTTCCGGATGCGCCGTTTTGTGGGCGGTCTTATTTACGTGGCTCAGCTTCGACAGCGTCTTCTCCCCGTCATCTTTGTTGTAGCGGTGTAGCGTGCAAGGATGGGAGTGGAAGAAGTGTCAAAAGATGGAGCTAACTGTTTTAATGACGGTCAGACTTTACTTCAATCAATCCGGAAACAATGTGTCCCGTGAAAAACTGTCCGACCGGAACTCTCTAATAACTAAAGTTCCTTGGGTGAATAATGTAAACTCACTACACCGGTATGTTTTAGCGCATTCATGGCGAGTTTACTGACAGACATAGGTAAGAACTTTACACTACTTTATATTAGAAATGGCAACAGTGGAGGATGAATGTCCCATAACAAGAAGGTAGAGAAAAAGAAGAAGCTTATCGACTACGGCTGTCGACACGGACTACAAAGGCGGACGCACAAAATTTTTCAGGATTTATGCAGATCCCAAATACAGATCAGCAGGTACCAGAAGGTAGGAAAAGTTGCTTTTGCATATATTGCGAAACAAAACGGCAGATAATATGTCTTACCTTATACACACATCATAATAATACTCCTATGTTGAAGCACATCAAACGGTGCGGCTTCATAGCTTACCAAAGTCGTACTAACACATTTTGATAGATTTTTGAGCGCCATGTGTCATGTTGTATATTTTCAATGGAACATGTTTACTTGCGTCATATTGCCATCATAATGCAGCCTACTCTTATCTCTTATGTTTGGCTGCCATCTACTGGTCACACTTATCATTACACCATGTACCAAATAAAATAGCTTCAAGGTGGGTAAGCTCAACCAGACTTATTCCTTACATCAGGCGCACAGGGTTATAAGGCGCACTGTCGAGTTTTGAGGGATAAAAAAAGGATTTTAAGTGCGCCTTATAGTCCAGAAAATACGCTAATTTAGCTTAAAGGGGAACATTATCACCAGACCTATGTAAGCGTCAATATTTACCTTGATGTTGCAGAAAAAAGACCATATATTTTTTTAACCGATTTTCGAACTCTAAATGGGTGAATTTTGGCGAATTAAACGCCTTTCTATTATTCGCTGTCGGGGTGTTGTGCAGGTGTTTGAGTTGTATTGGCAGGTTATATGGACGGGAGGGGGGAGGTGTTTGTTATGCAGGATTAATTTGTGGCATATTAAATATAAGCCTGGCTAATAGAGTATATATATGTCTTGTGTTTATTTACTGTTTTAGTCATTCCCAGCTGAATATCGGGAAGCAATCCGCCATTTTCGCAAACACTGAGTCAAATCAGCTCTGTTATTTTCCGTTTTTTCGACTGTTTTCCGTACCTTGGAGACATCATGCCTCGTCGGTGTGTTGTCGGAGGGTGTAACAACACCAACAGGGACGGATTCAAGTTGCACCAGTGGCCCAAAGATGCCAAAGTGGCAAGAAATTGGACGTTTGTTCCGCACACTTTACCGACGAAAGCTATGCTACGACAGAGATGGCAAGAATGTGTGGATATCCTGCGACACTCAAAGCAGATGCATTTCCAACGATAAAGTCAAAGAAATCTGCCGCCAGACCCCCATTGAATCTGCCGGAGTGCGTGAGCAATTCAGGGACAAAGGACCTCGGTAGCACGGCAAGCAATGGCGGCAGTTTGTTCCCGCAGACGAGCGAGCTAAACCCCCTGGATGTCTTGGCTCACACTGTCCCTTATGCCACCGAAGATGATCAAGAGAAGAATATCGACCCTAGCTTACCTGGCCTGCTGACATCAACTCCAAAACTGGACAGATCAGCTTTCAGGAAAAGTGCGCGGATGAGGGTATGTCTACAGAATATATTAATTGATGAAAATTGGGCTGTCTGCACTCTCAAAGTGCATGTTGTTGCCAAATGACCTAGTTCATAGTTGTTAGTTTCCTTTAATGCCAAACAAACACATACCAATCGTTGGTCAGAAGGCGATCGCCGAATTTGTCCTCGCTTTCTCCCGTGTCGCTGGCTGTCGTGTCGTTTTCGTGGGTTTCGCTTGCATACGGTTCAAACCGATATGGCTCAATAGCTTCAGTTTCTTCTTCAATTTGGTTTTCGCTACCTGCCTCCACACTACAACCATCCGTTTCAATACATGCGTAATCTGTTGAATCGCTTAAGCCGCTGAAATCCGAGTCTGAATCCGAGCTAATGTCGCTATAGCTTGCTGTTCTTTCCGCCATGTTTGTTTGTGTTGGTTTTCACTATGTGACGTTACAGGAAAATGGACGGGTGTTTATAACGATGGTTAAAATCAGGCACTTTGAAGCTTTTTTTAGGGATATTGTGTGATGGGTAAAATTTTGAAAAAAACTTTGAAAAATAAAATAAGCCACTGGGAACTGATTTTTTATGAAATTGTGATAATGTTCCCCTTTAAGACCTGTACGTAAATAATGACTGATACTCTATTATTGAGTACAAAAACAATATATTTCAGCAAGTGATGTGTGATGCATGCTGACACAGGCAGGTGGTAAAAAAAGAACCGAAAAAAAAAACCACATGGAAGCCTGACTGATGCGGTCTTTTATTCCCATCGTAGGAACATGGGGATGCTCCACTGATGGTGGCGGGAAGTAGCGAGGAAATTACCGGAGCTTCTCTGTGCACGGACACCGGCTGATTATTCTCCAACAGCAACCACAGGTTCCGCCATCACCCCCTCCTCCCCCTTTTCTGATTCTGATGGATTCCTGATAGTACTGCAGCACATGCAGGAACTTTAATAATACAAAACTTCACAGCATTGTTCAAACCATGCTGGGCCTAGCTCTGAATTATTTACGGAGGATGGAGGTCTGGAATAAGAAATATCGGGATGATTTCTGGATGATACCAACTCCTGTGTCGATGTTGTTTTAAGCCTATTAAAGCGTTGCCATACATGTAGCTCTGCGTCCTATAGCCAACTTTACATTGTTCTTTTTTTGACAGCAAATTAGTCGAAAATCAAGAGTGTCTCTGCTGGTTGCATCCAATTACTTCGCTTGACAGCAGCGGGAATGATTAAATGGTGAATTGATTATTACGCTCAGCCCTAATTGCAAGTGTAGGGACCGGTCGCTCTCCACATACTACTTGCATTGCAAGTCCAGATGGTTTATCCCGTTTTGAATAATGAATGCCACCCCCATGTGAAGAAAGCACAATATGGCGAAGTCGGTAGCAGCGGCGGGGCCTGCAATAGTACAATAATGTTGCCATTTTTCCTTCGGCGGTGACCCATAGTCTCTCTGGTTTTGTTTTGTGCGTGTGTGTGCGTGTGTGTGTGTGTGTGTGTGTGTGTGTGTGTGTGTGTGTGTGTGTGTGTGTGTGTGTGTGTGTGTGTGTGTGTGTGTGTGTGTGTGTGAGGCAAAATAGGCAGGCTGACACGGCTGTCACACTCAGCCTCTTTGCAATTTTTTTTTTTCATTTTTTTTTTTTTTTTGCTGCGAGATGACCCACCCTTGTCATCTTTCAGCGCATTAGTGTGACAAAATAGAGAGCAGATTGAAGTGGCAGCATCTGCGGATGACAGAGAATGACAATGAATGGATTTCTTCTTCTTTTCTTTTTCTTTTTTTTTGGTGCACACTTTTGCTCTTGTACTATTTTTTTCGGGTGTGTGGTTTTTTTTTTTAACAATCACAGAATATGTCGGTAAGTTGTTGGTATTGTCGCTTTCCAAGTAAATTAAGTTGCGACAATTAGGGAGGTTCCGATCAGAGTTGTATGCGCCCGATCATCCATGAGTGAAATCGGCCGATACCGAGACCGATACCGATCACATGTATCAACTGTATCTTCTCTAGTTGATTTATGGAGAGTGCTACTGACAGTTAAAGGGGAACATTATCACAATTTCAGAATGGTTAAAACTATTAAAAATCAGTTCCCAGTGGCTTATTATATTTTTCGAAGTTTTTTTCAAAATTTTACCCATCACGCAATATCCCTAAAAAAAGCTTTAAAGTGCCTGATTTTAAACATCGTTATAAACACCCGTCCATTTTCCTGTGACGTCACATAGTGATGCCAACACAAACAAACATGGCGGAAAGAACAGCAAGCTATAGCGACATTAGCTCGGATTCAGACTCGGATTTCAGCGGCTTAAGCGATTCAACAGATTACGAATGTATTGAAACGGATGGTTGTAGTGTGGAGGCAGGTAGCGAAAACGAAATTGAAGAAGAAACTGAAGCTATTGAGCCATATCGGTTTGAACCGTATGCAAGCGAAACCGACGAAAACGACACAAGAGAAAGCGAGGACGAATTCGGCGATCGCCTTCTAACCAACGATTGGTATGTGTTTGTTTGGCATTAAAGGAAACTAACAACTATGAACTAGGTTTACAGCATATGAAATACATTTAGCAACTACATGCACTTTGAGAGCGCAGACAGCCCAATTTCCATCAATTAATATATTCTGTAGACATACCCTCATCCGCGCTCTTTTCCTGAAAGCTGATCTGTCCAGTTTTGGAGTTGATGTCACCAAGACATCCAGGGGGTTTAGCTCGCTCGTCTGCGGGAACAAACTGCCGCCATTGCTTGCCGTGCTAGCGAGGTCCTTTGTCCCTGAATTGCTCACACACTCCGGCAGATTCAATGGGGGTCTGGCGGCAGATTTCTTTGACTTTATCGTTGGAAATGCATCTGCTTTGAGTGTCGCAGGATATCCACATATTCTTGCCATCTCTGTCGTAGCATAGCTTTCGTCGGTAAAGTGTGCGGAACAAACGTCCAATTTCTTGCCACTTTCGCATCTTTGGGCCACCGGTGCAACTTGAATCCGTCCCTGTTGGTGTTGTTACACCCTCCGACAACACACCGACGAGGCATGATGTCTCCAAGGTACGGAAAACAGTCGAAAAAATGGAAAATAACAGAGCTGATTTGACTCGGTGTTTGAGAAAATGGCGGATTGCTTCCCGATGTGAATAACATCGCTCCGAGAGTGAATATTAGAAAGGCGTTTAATTCGCCAAAATTCACCCATTTAGAGTTCGGAAATCGGTTAAAAAATATATGGTCTTTTTTCTGCAACATCAAGGTATATATTGACGCTTACATAGGTCTGGTGATAATGTTCCCCTTTAAGACTGAATCAACAGTACTTCTGTTGGCAGCAATTAAGTACTGCAATTCATTTTGCTTCCACTGAGTTTCAGGTGATATTTTTTGTCAGTGGAAACTAATGAAAAAAAACAACATTAAAAAAATAAACATTTAACATCACGATACTTTATTATTGTGCCTACCATGAGGACTAGGGTCGAAGTGCGGCCATATTTTCAGCAAACGTGTAATACAGTAATACAATTTCAGACACTTCAAAAGTAATTATCGAATTTTTCACTTTTACAAGTTGCTACTGTGTACTAAAATCAAAGTGTGGTTCTGTTTTTATCAAATCAAAATCGGGATTATTATATATTCTAATAGTTTACCAAGGAAATTTAGTCAAACACGAGTCGTGTACTCAAAAAACAAATCAAAACCAGTCTAGTTCCAATGATACACAATTGACCATTGTGTGTACTTGGAACATTTGCTGACAGATTCCCATGTAAAAGATGATGGTGTTAGAAAGCTTTCAAGAAGCTACCGCAGCTATAATTATTGGCAAATCATTCGGGTTGTGGGAGGTAATAAAAATGTGCCATCCCACGCTAGCCAAGTTCGACAGGTCAGCGATGAGAAGGAGAGATGTACGCCGACTGGAGGCAAGTCGGCGCGAGCAAGGGGGGTAACGCTGTCTCCACTTCCAACTTGATACGATTAAAACAGGCGAGAGTGACAAACGCAAAGCTTAATGACATGTTAATTGTTATGTTAACAATGACTGGTCATGTTATCTTGAGGCAAGATTGATTTTATTAGTTTAAACAGCAACCAGCAGCCTAGCGAGAAATATAAACAGGAAGTTGACGTTAATTTCACTGATACTTGTGTTATTTTTAAATGCCATACGGCGGACTGTTTTTTTCCTCTTACAAATAGACGTCTTCGTTTAAAAAATAACCCCCGGTTATATCTTCATAACACAAACCGGTTGATGACAGAGGCAATAACACCTCTGCTGGTGGCACCAAAGTACTGCACTCCAAGTTGCTTCCCATGGTATTTGCAAAATGTTCAATGATCAATTAAATGAATGAATACTTGTTAAATTTTTACTGATATTTTCTGCCTTCAAAACCTGATAAAAACCTACTTTATACTTAATTATGAGGAAAAGTAATTAATATTATCAATACTGAAATACATAAAATAGAGTTTGGTAATATATTCTAGTGCTATAATAATATAATATATATATATATATATATATATATATATATATATGGTAATATATTCTAGTGTGACAATATATCAACATATATCAAAATAACACAATATTTTACTTTTTTATAATTGTTGAACTCTTTGGTATATTGTCATATAACTAAAGACATTGTCGGATGCATGACACCAAGTCTCGCAATGCCTTCAAACAACCTAACTACGGTACTGTAAGGGCCCTCGGGCTGGGCGATATGGCTGAAAACTGCATCACGGTATACCTTTTTTATATTGATCGATATCGATAATTATTGCTACTTTTTATGACTTATTTAAGCCCGCCAATAAATACAGTAAATTAATTTCCACCTTACCAAGGTTACTTTTTATCAGTGAAGAAGGTGTCTGGTAGCCAGGTAGAAAAGGTAATAAAGTAAAGTAGATTTGAAGGTAGTTGCAGATTTGAGAAACTAGATGGCAGTAGTGTATAAACTATTGAACACGACACAGAGTAGTTTAGGAAGCTACTCAGTAAACAAACACATTGGAAGTGTCAGGATGTTGCCGCACCGTTTGTTTTTAAAACCAACAAAACTAAAGACAAGTTCCTGTTATTGAGTTTATATATCAAGATATCACAGTTTCTCTTCTCACTCCATGCAGAGAATTCACAGCGAGACAGAAAGATGGCGCAAGCAAACTTGGTAGTTGATACTGTTACGTGATTGGCTGTTAGCGTGTCCCTGCCCCATTGCTCAGTAACACTTCCTGTTTCCTGTTTTTTGAAACCCATCTTACTTCATAATTTTTGGTTTCTTCCGAACAAAAAATTGAAATATATATCGAATATTTTATCGAACGCATTTTATATTGATATTGAGCACGTGTCTATCCTGATATACTGTATACTGTGTCGTTTTATCAACCCAGCCCTAAAAGACACATTCATTTTGTTCCTCGCACGAGTCACAAAAGGAGAAACTATAATATGCTAAATGAGTTGCAAAGATACAAAAGATGCTATGAAACTGTCTTTGTTTTTTGTGAGATATTACCGTTATCGTGAACTACATATCGCATTGTGAGGTACCCTGAGATTTCCAGCCCTTGTGTGAACCCTTTATCTATTTCTGTTTTAAGAAATGTCAGAACCGAGATAACTCAAAAGAACAAACAGGATGAAGTTTTGTCCCATATTTGTCAACAGAGGGGAAATTAGAAGATCTTGTCACACAAGGTCAAAATCAATGCACAAGACAGGTTCGCAGCTCCTTATTCGAAAAAAATAAAAATAAAAATAAATAAAATTCTTATGCGGATTAAGTGCTGCTTCAACCATTTTCATTTCCAGTGGAGAAGGTATTAATCTGACAGCCAAGTGAAGCCCGACAAATACTACACACTTCAAAGCAGCGAGAAAGGCTTTGGAAAATGAAATTAAAAAAAAGGTCCGGTTCAAACATTTCTTTTTAATTCCTATTTCTAGCAAAAGACAGAAACCCTGCTGGTGTGTTTTTAACCATCCTAGTAAGCTCTCCAAAATATAGAGCTGCTCCAAGGTTTGATACACGAGTTAAGTCTGATTTGTTAGGGCGGAGCAGGTAAAACCATCACACAGCACATAAATACACCTCTTTGTTGCCATTGTAAGAGTAGATACCCGCTCAATCTACTTTAATTATTTGCCAAAGATTCGCCGCATTTCACAGTCTTGCACCTCCCACGCAGAGCAAAGTGCGTTTGGGCCGCGGCGCGATTGCTTTTAAAAAGGCTGCTATTAGTAGATAATTAGAAGTAACGTACAAACGCTACTTATGCAAGACTCGGGAATACTTGCAGATAGAAAGCGGTGCCCACACACGGCATTGTGAAAAAAAAGAAAAAAAGAAAGCTGGATGGACGGATGGATGCATGCACAAGCAGCATTAAAAGGTCCCCGGCCTGCCAGAAGGCCATCGGTTGTTTGTCCATTAAAGTTTCGCGGGGACACGGAGTGCAGGCACTTTGCCGGAGAAAGGGCTTACTTATCTTAACCCTTCTGCAGGACGCATTCTCTGGACGCTCATTGAAATCTCAAGTAACCGAAAGTCTGCAAAAAACAGGATCCATCATGGTAAACGAAAGTAAGTGAACTGGGATACTGTGCGAGCGGTTTCAGAAAAATATCTTGTCTCGTCTAAGAATCCAACACGGGGCGCTCGAGGGCATTGGATGACTACTAAGTGACCCAAGAGGCTGGAGACTCGACCCCACCTCAGGCACTTTTTCAGTGCTTTTCCTAGAACACACACCTTCTATTTTCTATAAATCTATGGCCTACGTTTTCAAAGCCGTAAGAAATGTGGCTCCACTATTGACATGCATTAAAGCCAGGGTACAGATTCTGTACATTCGGCCTCAATTATGTCCATATTGCTGACCTTAGACCTACTACAACTCAGAAACACAAGTTTTTGGGAGAGTAGCAGTGGAATACTTACTCGGAATTATCTGATTTCCCTGCGGGAGATTGCAGAGAAAAGGATCTTCGACAACCCACTGAGCATTTAGGTAATGCTTCTAACACGATTATTTTGGTCACATATACTTTACAAAGCTGAAATAAGATTTTAAAATCCAACTATATACGGCTGTCATTCTACCGCAGAGGGGTTTGGACACGGTATCCCACAGCAACAGAGCACTACAAAACCCTGAAAAACGCATTGCAATGAATCCATCAATTGGAACATGACACAAACAAACAAACTTCTCCGAGTGTGGTTGCGGTAGAGAGGCATATTTTATCCAAGAGGAGACTGGAGACAGTAAAACAGGAGCCCTGCAGCAAGGATAAGACAATGGAGCAGCATACTTTCAGAAGGCACGCACAAAGGTTACAAAGACCATACCATACCATACCAACTTTATTTAGAAAGCCCTTTAAAAACAACCACAGTTGAAGAACAAAGGGCTGTACACCACAAAGAAATAGAGGCAAAGGGGAACATTATCACCAGACCTATGTAAGCGTCAATATATACCTTGATGTTGCAGAAAAAAGACCATATATTTTTTTAACCGATTTCCGAACTCTAAATGGGTGAATTTTGGCGAATTAAACGCCTTTCTAATATTCGCTATCGGAGCCATGACGTCGCATAGGGAAGCAATCCGCCATTTTCTCAAACACCGAGTCAAATCAGCTCTGTTATTTTCCGTTTTTTCGACTGTTTTCCGTACCTTGGAGACATCATGCCTCGTCGGTGTGTTGTCGGAGGGTGTAACAACACGAACAGGGACGGATTCCAGTTGCACCAGTGGCCCAAAGATGCGAAAGTGGCAAGAAATTGGACGTTTGTTCCGCACACTTTACCGACGAAAGCTATGCTACGACAGAGATAGACAGAATGTGTGGATATCCTGCGACACTCAAAGCAGATGCATTTCCAAAGATAAAGTCAAAGAAATCTGCCGCCAGACCCCCATTGAATCTGCCGGAGTGTGTGAGCATTTCAGGGACAAAGGACCTCGGTAGCACGGCAAGCAATGGCGGCAGTTTGTTCTCGCAGACGAGCGAGCTAAACCCCCTGGATGTCTTGGCTCACAGCGTCCCGAAGATGATCAAGAGAAGAATATCGACCCTAGCTTCCCTGGCCTGCTGACATGAGGGTATGTCTACAGAATTTATTAATTGATGAAAATTGGGCTGTCTGCAATCTCAAAGTGCATGTTGTTGCCAAATGTATTTCATATGCTGTAAACCTAGTTCATAGTTGTTAGTTTTCTTTAATGCCAAACAAACACATACCAATCGTTGGTTAGAAGGCGATCGCCGAATTCGTCCTCGCTTTCTCCCGTGTCGCTGGCTGTCGTGTCGTTTTCGTCGGTTTCGCTTGCATACGGTTCAAACCGATATGGCTCAATAGCTTCAGTTTCTTCTTCAATTTCGTTTTCGCTACCTGCCTCCACACTACAACCATCCGTTTCAATACATGCGTAATCTGTTGAATCGCTTAAGCCGCTGAAATCCGAGTCTGAATCCGAGCTAATGTCGCTATAGCTTGCTGTTCTTTCCGCCATGTTTGTTTGTGTTGGCTTCACTATGTGACGTCACAGGAAAATGGACGGGTGTATATAACGATGATTAAAATCAGGCACTTTGAAGCTTTTTTTAGGGATATTGCGTGATGTGTAAAATTTTGAAAAAAACTTCGAAAAATATAATAAGCCACTGGGAACTGATTTCTAATGGTTTTAACCATTCTGAAATTGTGATAATGTTCCCCTTTAAAACAGAAATAAAATAAACATTGAAAAAGCAAATACAAATTACCCTAAGAACAATTTGTTAGATAAAAAGCAGTTAAAAAGTTAAAAACAGTTAAAAAAAAGTTATAAAACAGTTTAAAGTCTCATGCTGGGTTAAAAGCCAGTGAATAAAGATGGGTTTTAAGAAGGGTCTTAAAAATAGCCAAAGAAGGGGCCTGTCTCACATGGAGAGGGAGATCGTTCCAGAATTTGGGACCCGCAACATAGAAGGCTCTGTCCCCTCTGAGCTTGCGCTTTGATTTGGGTACCTCCAGGATCAGCTGACCTGAGGGACCGGGTTGGGGCATAGAGGTGGAGCAGCTCAGAGAGGTAAGGTGGGACAAAACGAGTAAGATCATTTTAAAATGGACTCTAAAAGACACAGGCAGCCAGTGGAGGGAGGCTAAAACAGGAGTAATGTGCTCTCTTTTTCTTGTGTTTGTTAAAAGTCGAGCAGCTGCATTTTGGACCAGCTGCAGACGTGAGAGGGAGGATTGACTAATTCCAAAATACAAAGAGTTACAGTAATCCGCAAGGCAGATGATTGATCTGTTCAACCAATGAGGAACCGGCAGTTGTGTACGTATCTCGTACCGTACCGGAATACCGACATAAAATATAGGAAATTGTAGCACAGGATTTTGCCTGTGGAAAGGTATCAGTAGTGACTCGATCCATGTTGTAGTAGTAGCCACCAAGTCGATGATTATAACATTACAGGGTATGTGTACTAGGGATGTAACGATATGAAAATTCCATTCGGTATCATGGTTAGTGACCCAAATTATCATGGTTATCATTAGCACGCTAGCTTGCTTCTCCAGTAGATTAGTTTATCAAAATACATTTATCAATCACGTTTTTACGATCATTTTAATTTAAAGCCCAACATAAGAACTTTTAGTTTTGGTTGATTTTGGCGGTGCCATTGGACCAAAGCGGTAGTGTTTTGCCTGAATGAAGACCACATTTCCCATGAGGACCAACGCAAAGGGTTAGTCACTCAGTATACCTTTCCACAGTAGGAACCTACATATTTTACTCAAACTTTTTGTTTCTTTATACAGCACTTTTGAGTTGGTCGTGTCAGTGTGGAACTGCGAACTAACAAACTTGTGGCTATTTATTGCTACCACGCAAACAGAACCAAGGCAGCATTGGTCTTTGAGCTCACGCCAGTGGGTGAAAGCCGGGGCAATGTTGATCCTTGACTGTCCTTCTATCCGGGTAGCCTCCCTTCTTTTATCTCCTCGGACAACACTTTTCGTTTCTTTGGTTGTTTTGCAACTTCTGCCATGTTAGCAGTAATTGCACGTAGGCGTTTGCATCGACTTCCGTCCTTTTAACGAATGGGAAAGGGGAAATGACGTATGCTGTAAAGCAAGCCAGCATATTTGTAGTTTTTTGTGTGGATGGGTTCCTGCCACTCCCCTCAAAATGCTTAGTGCCATTGAAAGCGACACAGACCCCCTTAGGCCATGACAGAGATGTCATTCAACCAGTCGATGTATCATCCAAAAAGTTATGAAAATATTTTATGAAGGTTGAAAATGACCGTATTTTTCGGACTATAAGGCACACTTAAAATCCTTTCATTTTCTCAAAACTCGACATTGCGCCTTATAACCCAGTGCGCCTAACGTACGGATGGCAGTCACTCATAAGACATACGTATAGACTGCAATATGATGGCAGTCACACATAAGAGATACGTGCAGACTGCAGTATGACTGAAGGGAACAACACAAACATTTTATATGTTCCATTGAAAATATAGAACATTACACACGGCACTCAAAAATCTATCAAAATGTTTTAGTAGGACTTTGGTAAGCTATGAAGCCGCACCACTTGATGGATTGTACTGTGCTTCAATATACAAGTATTATTATGGTGTGTGTATAAGGTAAGACATTATCTGGCGTTTTGTTTCGCAATATTATGCAAAAGCAACTTTGCTTGCCTTCTGGTACATGCTGATCTGTATTTGGGATCTGCATAAGTCCTAAAAATTTTGTAGTCTGTGGTAACACCGTAGTCGATAAGCTTCTTCTTTTTCTCTATATTCTTGTTATGGGACATTCATCCTCCGCTGTTGCCATTTCTAATATAAAGTACCGTATTTTCCGCACCATAAGCCGCCCTGGGTTATAAGCCGCGCCTTCAATGAACGGCATATTTCAAAACTTTGTCCACCTATAAGCCGCCCCGTGTTATAAGCCGCATCTAACTGCGCTAAAGGGAATGTCAAAAAAACAGTCAGATAGGTCAGTCAAACTTTAATAATATATTAAAAACCAGCGTGATGTGGGCGCGCATGGAGTCGTATATCAACATGGACGGAGCTGCGTGAAAAAAGCCACTCGGCCTCTTCGCGTAAACTTCCCTTAACCACTCGCTCATCTTTTCTTCATCCATCCATCCCTTCGAGTTAGCTTTTATGATGACGCCGGCTGGAAAGGTCTCTTTTGGCAAGGTCTTCCTTTTGAATATCACCATGGGTGGAAGTTTCTGGCCATTAGCATGGCAAGCTAGAACCACAGTGAAGGACGACTTCTCATTCCCTGTGGTGCGAATATTCACCGTACGTGCTCCCGTTGTATCCACAGTGCGGTTCACAGGAATATCAAAAGTCAGTGGAACCTCGTCCATGTTGATAATGTTCTCTGGCCGGATCTTTTTTTCAGCTATCTTGTTTTTACAATATGCACGGAAAGTAGCCAGCTTTTCTTGAAAGTCTTTAGGCAGTTGCTGTGAAATAGTAGTCCGTGTGCGGATGGAGAGATTGCGTCTTTTCATGAACCGGAAACCTGTCGCTTAGTAGGAGCCATTTTGTGGTCTTTACAGATGTAAACACACAAATGAAATGAAACGCAATATCCGGGGGCTTCTTCTTCTACGGGGGCGGGTGGTTGCTTACAGTAGAAGAAGAAGCGCTTCCTCTTCTATGGGGGCGGGTGCTTACCTTGGCGGTTGCTTACCATAGAAGAAGAAGCGCTTCCTCTTCTACGGGGAAAAAAGATGGCGGCTGTTTACCGTAGTTGCGAGACCTAAACTTTATGAAAATGAATATTAATATTAATCCACATATAAGGCGCACCGGGTTATAAGCCGCACTGTCAGCTTTTGAGAAAATTTGTGGTTTTTAGTGCGGAAAATACGGTAGTGTAAAGTTATTACTTATATCTGAAAGCACTAAAACATACCGGTGTAGTGAGTTTACATTATTCACCCAAGGAACTTTAGTTATTAGAGAGTTCCGGTCGGACATTTTTTCACTGGACACATTTCCATTTAAAACAGAAATATTTTGCCGCGGTTTATCATTAAACCGTTAATTGTTACGTGCCCTGTATCTAAATAAGTTAGCTATGAATGACATTAGCCTCAACGTAAACCGAAGAAAAAATGGGGAACAAACTATTTTTGTCAAGTATTCCTTTGAGTTATTGTCATGGTCTTTTTGGTATCACCACCGACTTTGCAAAACTACATACTGTACACACAAAAAAAAACATAAATTCACAAACTGAGGTGTGATTGATGTCAGAATGACGACAGTTCTGGATTATTCGGACTGCAACTTGTTCCAAAGGCCAGCTGCACTTCCTAGTTAAGCGCAGCGATTTTGAGCTCAGGTTCGAAGCACATTATAACTCTTTACATTGTTTTAAGGTAAACCTTTTGAACGTCAGCGCGTCAGTCGTCTCAAACGACTGCAAAAACAAACCCTCAGGAGAACACTCACAATAATAATAATAATAATGGATTAGATTTTATATCGCGCTTTTCTATTGTTAGATACTCAAAAGCGCTCACAGAGAAGTGGGAAGAGTGGAGACAAAGGGACTGAGCAGAGTGGGTAGACAAGATACATTTATACCAGAAGACGACGTAACAGCCTAAAGGGTCTCATCAGGAACAAATTTCCTGAAAGCTGGAGTGCTACATTAGAAAAAAGGAAGAAAGCGGCCAGGATCACTCGAGCCTACTGTGCACCGATAGCGGCGGTGGACGTGGTATTGTACTCTGAAAGACGTTCATTTCCTGCGCCATAATTACAGCCAATAACGCCAGATGTTTTATTGAAGGCAAAAATGATACGAGTTGATTCCTGATTGTATTGTTAATGTTGAGCTCATAATTGTAGCTGTGGATACTACGAACAAGGGCCCAATTAGAGCCTCTGATGCCAGCATGTAAAAGTAATACCTAAAGGCTGATGAATGCATTCTGTGGAGTCCTGTAATCTACAGAACAGAAACTCATATGGGTGGTGAAACTCTATTGATGTTTGGTCATTGGTCTTCTGCCTGGGGTGACTGTGTGATGTTATTTTCAGGCCGTATACCCGTGCTAGGCCACCATGTTTCTATCTCTTCTCATTTGGGGACAGCCTGCGGATGTTTGATTGTACAGCAGACCCTCAAAGTTCACAGAGAATCTGTAATGCATTTGGAATTTCACGTATTTTCGATTAAATAGCCCAAAAAAGAAACCATTTTTTTAAATTATGTAACATTTTAGCATTCCTTATTTCGTCGAAAGTCCGTAGCGGCCTGATTAATTAACAGATGCACTCGAATGATCACACCTGAAATTAGAGATGGGAATCTTTGGGCACCTCACAATTTGATTATAATTACGATTTAGGGGCTACAATATGATAAGAAATTGATTATTTGTGCAACTTTAATTATGACATTGTATATTATTAGGGTTGCAAAATTCTGGGAATATTCAAAGTTGGAAACATTCCATGGGAATTAACGGGGGTATATGGGATATATATATATATATATATATATGTACACACACACATATATATATATATATATATATATATATATATATATATATATATATATATATATATATATATATATTTTATTTATTTATTTTAACAAATCATCTATTTTCAAAAATACATTTTGAAGGCCCTCTCCATGCAACCAGAAGGAACATTTCTATCTTGTAACCTGTTTTGAAAAAGTTTCATTTTAAATGTTATTCCAAATAATACATTACGGGAATCAGTTTGAATCGAGAAACGTGTTGAATCGTGAATCGATTCTGAATCTAATCGCCACCCCAAGAATCTGAATCGGATCGAATCATTAGGTGCCAACATATTCACACCTCTACTTTCAGGTAACCATCCACAGTCAAGGTAAAATATACATATATATATATATATATATATATATATATATATATATATATACATATATATATATATATATATATATACATATACACACACAGTACAGGCCAAAAGTTTGGACACACCTTTCATTCCATGCATTTTCATAACTAATTACATTGTAGATTGTCACTGAAGGCATCAAAACTATGAATGAACACATGGAGTTATGTACTTAATAAAAAAAGGTGAACCAACTGAAAACATGTTTTACATTCTCGTTTCTTCAAAATAGCCACCCTGTGCTCTGATTACTTTTTTGCGCACTCTCTGCATTCTCTCCATGAGCTTCAAGAGGTAATCACCTGAAATGGTTTTCACTTCACAGGTGTGCTTGAACCTCATCGAGAGGGCTTGTACTGTAAGTGTAAATATAAATATATATATATATATATATATATTAGTTTTTTTAATACATTATTGAAAATGATGAATCGATTTAGTCGATATTGTTGTGCACCCCTTTCTGAAAGATGGTACGAGTTACACGGTCAATGCAATTGTCAGTGCAAAGAAGAGTGAGAAGACTCAGACTTCAAAATATTACAAAGTTTTGAGCAAATAAATGACGTGCATTAAAGTAAAACATTAAAACAAATATTCCTGCATTACATCCTGACAATAAACTAGCATTTGTGTCCAAAAAGAGTTTGAGCTTTGAGTATTGTTTTAGGTTGATTTAAATTATGTACCGTATTTTCCGGAACATAGGGCACACCGGATTATAAAGCATGTTGCCGATGAGTGGGTCTATTCAGGTCTATTTTCATACAAAAGGCGCACTAGATTATAGGGCGCATTATAGGGGTCATATTATAATTTTTTTTTTCTGAATGTAAAACACTTCCTTGTGGTCTACTCTACATAACATGTAATGGTTCTTTGGTCAAAATGTTTGACAGATCATCTTCAAGTCGCTTTAGGATGCGCCGTTTTGTGGGCGGTCTTATTTACGTGGCTCACCTTCGGCAGCGTCTTCTCCCCGTCATCTTTGTTGTAGCGGTGTAGCGTGCAAGGACGCGAGGGACGAAGTGTCAAAAGATGGAGCGAACTGTTTTAATGACATTCAGACTTTACTTCAATTAATAAGGGAGCAGCATCTCCTCATCCGTGGCTCACTAGTGCAACAAGGCCGGAAATGTGTCCAGTGAAAAACCGTCCGACCGGAAAAAAGAAGAAGCTTATCGACTACGGTGTCCCCACGGACTACAAAGGCGGACGTGCGCAATTTTTCAGGACTTATGCAGAGCCCAAATACAGATCAGCAGGTACCAGAAGGTATGCAAAGTTGCTTTTGCATAATATTGCAAAACAAAACACCAGATAATATGTCTTACCTTATACACACACCATAATAATACTCCTATGTTGAAGCACAGTACAATCCATCAAGCGGTGCGGCTTCATAGCTTACCAAAGTTGTACTAAACATTTTGATAGATTTTTGAGCACCGTGTGTCCATCCATCCATCCTCTTCCGCTTATACGAAGTCCGGTCGCGGGGGCAGCAGCCTAAGCAGGGAAGCCCAAACTTCCCTCTCCCCAGCCACTTCGTCCAGCTCCTCCCGGGGGATCCCGAGGCGTTCCCAGGCCAGCCGGGAGACATAGTCTTCCCAACGTGTCCTGGGTCTTCCTCGTGGCCTCCTACCAGTCGGACGTGCCCTAAACACCTCCCTAGGGAGGCGCTCGGGTGGCATCCTGACCAGATGCCCGAACCACCTCATCTGGCTCCTCTCGATGTGGAGGAGCAGCGGCTTTACTTTGAGCTCCCCTCGGATGACAGAGCTTCTCACCCTATCTCTAAGGGAGAGCCCCGCCACCCGGCGCAGGAAACTAATTTCGGCCGCTTGTACCCGTGATCTTGTCCTTTCGGTCATAACCCAAAGCTCATGACCATAGGTGAGGATGGGAACGTAGATCGACCGGTAAATTGAGAGCTTTGCCTTCCGGCTCAGCTCCTTCTTCACCACAACGGATCGATACAGCGTCCGCATTACTGAAGACGCCGCACCGATCCGCCTGTCGATCTCACGATCCACTCTTCCCTCACTCGTGAACAAGACTCCGAGATACTTGAACTCCTCCACTTGGGGCAAGATCTCCTCCCCCACCCGGAGATGGCACTCCACCCTTTTCCGGGCGAGAACCATGGACTCAGACTTGGAGCACCGTGTGTAAAGTTCTATATTTTCAATGGAACATATAAAATGTTGGTGTTGTTTACTTGAGTCACATTGCAGTCCACACGTATCTCTTATGTGTGACTGCCATCATATTGCAGTCTACACGTATCTCTTATGTGTGACTGCCATCATATTGCAGTCTACAAGTATCTCTTATGTGTGACTGCCATCTACTGGTCACACTTGTCATTTCACCATGTACCAAATAAAATAGCTTTGAGGTCGGTAAGCACAACCAGAATTATTCCGTACATTAGGCCCACCGGGTTATAAGGCGCACTGTCGTGTTTTGAGAAAATGAAAGGATTTTAAGTGCGCCTTATAGAAATAAGTAAATAATAACTTGATTAACCCTAATTTAAAAGTGTGGTTAATCTAAATTAAAAATGCCATCATTTGCACTAGTATTTATCAAAAATGTATGTAGTATTGTAGTCATGCCAACAGCCTTTTTAAAAGGAGATCAGATCTTCTTTCCATCGGTGTCAATGCAACCTACAGTTCAACATACAGTAACATATAGTTCAACCAGACGCCCACGCCGTACAATGTTTTTCCAAACGCCAGATTGCCATCCATGCCCGCCCCCCGCCATCCCCGCCACCTCGGGAGATTTGGAAGCGGAAGGTGCGCACTTGACATCCCATCAGCAGACGGCTCGCTGACAAGTAGGCCATGAAGGCTTTTTCTCGCTTTGATTACACTAAGTGCACGGAGGCCAGATGCGACCCGACCCAGTCATCTGTTGGCTTGCCAACACGGCCGCGCGGAGGAGTGGGGGGAGGCGGGTCACTTGGGGTTCCTTCCCCCCCAGAGAAATAAGGGCATTGTTCTTCATTACACTTGGAGAGGCTGTGGAGGGCTGGAGACGGCGGAACAAGTCCATTTGCGCACCCGTTTTCCATCACGGGGAACTGCTACCAGTCCAGCTGACGGCCAGATTACACTGCAGACAATTTGCATGTCTGTTTTGCTAAAACAAAAATAGATTTCTGCAGATAAGACATGCACATAAATGAGGGGGTACTCGTCCAAGAAAGGGTTTGGCATAAGTTCTAAAACAGCAGCAAAAACAAACCTATCCTGACTTTATACGCCAAAATAATAGATTTATGACAATGGAACGGACAGTTCACTGAATTTCTCTTCATTTTGAAAATTCTGAACTTTCCATGCCAGTCCTGCCAACTGGCACACTTCCTGTGTGGTTGTATTTGTTCTTACAACATCCAATGCATCAACGTCCCACATATGACCCCACGTGCCGTGGGTTACCCGCGGCTCCACTCCCGAAATTAAAAATCACTCCTCCGAGGAGTGTTTTTAGATGCTGGCAAGTCCCATCTCAGCCAATCCTTCAAGACTCAGCCAACCAGATAACGACAGTGGGTATTACTCCCACTGGGCATTTTGCACAGCTCTTTAAAATTTAAACAGCCAAATATTTAATTAAACACTTCTTTTATCTCCAGTTCTCACCCCGCTTTGACCCCCTTAGGTACGAATACTTGACAAACGCGCATTATATTATCCACGGTAACAAAAAAAAGTTCCTGTCTGATGGAGTTAATTAGTGCACAGAAGAGATTTAACTTAGGGCTGGACAATGAATCCAATTTTTATTTCGATTTCAGCTTCTCACGATTATGAAAACATTATAATCGACAAAAAAAGATCAACGGGCCGTGCATGCAAATTCCGGAACTTGTGACGGTGAAACAGATGAGGAGCATGTCTACGAGAAGTTTGGGATGTCCCCATGGTTGCTACTTTTTTATTTGACACAGCGCGGATATATGCCGGATCAATAATCACTAAACGCAATAGAAAAAATAAGGCGTATTTAATTTCAGAGTTGACGTAACCCCGGATGGAGTCACATAATTGGCCAATTGAATGGAATTCGGCAGAATAATAGGAAAATTGCCGTGTGTCAGGTAGGGATGTCCCGATCCGATATTTGGATCGGATCGGCCGCCGATATTTGCCAAAAATTGCGTATCGGCAAGGCATGGGAAAATGCCGATCCAGATCCAGTTTAAAAAAAAACTGCGGTCCATGTTTTCCAACGCACAGATTTAAATAATACATTCCACTTTTCTGCTGCTCCCTATTTCCGTTCCGCATTTTCCAGCACACCTTCAACACATCCACAGGTCTATGGATTCTCACGCAGTTGCTTTTAGCTGCTGGCATTGCACTACAGGCTCTTCCCACTCCTTCTTCTGTCTCCTTCTCACAGACAGCAAGCGCAACTTCTTACACACGTCACACGTCACATACGTATACGTCCTCTCCCAGCAGAGAGGTAGCAGCATGGCTAACGTTAGCTGTGATGCTAGCGCAGCCGCTAAGGTGCGCGCCTGCTCAAACGTCCTGTGCGCACGGCAAATCTATGCCACGCACTAAATCAAATAAAAAAATAAGCGCATAACAATTTTCGACACACGGACACGACAGAGAAAACAGTTTTCGTCATCATTGTTCAAATATTGTCACGTCTGTCGAGACGCTTATCTCCGTTCGGTGCCACACGTCCACACCATCAAAATGCCGAGGCAAAAATTTCCACATCAACACCATATGAAAAAATTAGTGATTTTTTTAGTTGTGATTTCCTTCTCTGCATGAAAGTTTAAAAGTAGCATATATTAATGCAGTATGAAGAAGAATGTTTTAATATAGACATGCAAGCCTTGAAAGGAAATTTTGAAAATCAAGACTACATTTCCTGCAAATGGGTGCATTTCTACCCTATATTTTAACTTTAGATTTATTCTCATATCAAACTCTTTTGGCTGTCTTTTTGACACTTACATCTGTCGCCCCCCTCCACACCCCGGATTATAAATAATTCAATGTGATTATCTTGTGTGATGACTGTATTATGATGATAGTATATATCTGATAGTATATATCTGTATCATGAATCAATTTAAGTGGACCCCGTCTTAAACAAGTTGAAAAACTTATTCGGGTGTTACCATTTAGTGGTCAATTGTACGGAATATGTACTTCACTGTGCAACCTACTAATAAAAGTCTCAATCAATCAATCGAAACACATAGAATCATCATACTGCTGTGATTATATGCATCATGTGTTCATTCAAGCCTAAGGCAAAATATCGAGATATATATCGTGTATCGCAATATGGCCTTAAAATATCGCAATATTAAAAAAAGGCCATATCGCCCAGCCCTAGTTCAATGATGCCATTTCTGTTTGTCATGTATAATTTTGTCTATTTTGTGTTTATCCTTGAATAAACAGGTCAGTTTCTTGTTACCAACCATTGTGTATTATTCAAACTCCCCTAATTCAGCTGGCTAGTTGTTATCAAGAGTACTAAAACCTTTTTCAACATGATTCTGACAACTAAGTAGGCTAAATAACGTTAAACTTTAATACATGCTCGGATAGGCCAGTATCGGTCAGTATCGGTATCGGATCGGAAGTGCAAAAACAATATCGGTATCGGATCGGAAGTGCAAAAACCTGGATCGGGACATCCCTAGTGTCAGGACTTGAGCTTTGGCGTGGTTTGTTTTCCCATGGTGCAAATGATTTGGACCGGACATGGCGTGAAGGTACATACATATTTAATTTTAACACTCAAAAAAAGAACAAACAAAAGGCGCTCATAGTGGAGGCACAAAACTTAACGCAGGGAACAAAAACTTGGACTATGCATAACTATGAACATGGCAAAACAAAAGACACTAACTGTGGCATAAATAAACAAAACGTACTTGCGATGACGTGAACAGGGCAGCATGGACTATGAACATGAAACAGACTGTCAGGAGTGTGTCAAGAGTGATGTCGCCGGGCTGACTGCCTGGCAACTACAGGCTTAAATAGTGATGACATGATTAGTGAAAACAGGTGCGTGACTCAAAATGTGAAAACGTGAGACAGGTGCGTGACATGACGATGTGAACCAGGTGAAACTAATGGTTACTATGGTGACAAAGGGAGTGAAGACAAGAACTAAAAAGTGTCCAAAAACCAAGCAAAAACATAACTAAACAAAACATGATCACAGACATGACACAGTGAAATGTTGTCATTGTGAGGAGAATAAACGTTGTTGTGTTCCGTACCGCTCATTTATCCCCGACACACTGCTGATCTAAACAATGTCGAGACGGTCACTTGAAACGGCGACTAAACTACGAAGCTAAAGCTAACAAGAACAATCCATACACACCCGACACATCTCATCTGCTCGTGTTGTTGTGAACGACATCAACCGTGTAACATCAATGTTTGACGACAACTTTTGTTGTCGTCAAACTGAGAACAACGGCACATCACACTCCCCCACCCCTTCACAAAAATAGCACGGAGCGCCACATCCGGTCTTACTGGGCTAACAAAATAGAAGTTTCAAAAAAGTACTTTACACAAGCAAAATGTACCTAAAGCTCTTATTGATACATTTACACAATGATTATGCTTTGACCTAAAATACTGGTCAAAATTGTCCAAAGATGTATTGTACCAATACATGTGAGGATATTTTTGCATTTTAATTAACAAACATTTTTTTCAATTTTATTTTACACAAAAAGCACACCGGTGGTAAAATACGTGTAAAAAGGAACAACTTAATTGTATTGTTTTACATTGCTATTGTTATTGAAATGTATTTGTGGAGGGGGGCGTGGCCTGCGGGCCTGCCACGGAACGGGGTGTGTCAGGACCAGCCTCGAAGACAGCGACAGGTGCGTAGATGGCACAGGTGGGCCTTGTTAGCTAATCACCTGTCGCCTTTATTATGAGCAGCCGTGAAGAAATGAGTAATTGTAGTTGGAGGTGCTGTTGAGAGACACTAGGCTGAAAAGCAAGACTTTGCACCATTGAATAAGAAAAGACACTGTGCTGAAAAGCGAAATACTTTGCACCATTGGATAAAAATAAAACAGTGTTATATCCGGAATTCCTGACAGTCTGTGGTGGTCTGAAGAACCCACTAGAGGGAAACCTCTACAGTATTGTTATTGCTATTATTATTATTTTACTTGTCGTGGTTTATAAGTGGAAATAGTGTCAAAGAGTACCTTGAAAGTAGAAAAGCATTTACCTGTTTTTTTTAAAACTATATTAAAAGTTGAGTTTTAGTGGTACAATAAATAATCATTGTGTAATTAATCGTGATTACAATATCAATCAAAAATAATCGCGATTATTATTTTTTGCCATAATCAACAAGTCCTAGAATTAACAGCACATATTTTCACCTTGTATTCAATGTTTTACTTTCAAGTTGTATGTAACAGGTTACTCTATGTATTTGACTCCATTTGTTTCCAACCAGAGGTTACGTGAGTGCTCAATAGCGCCCTCTCCCCGACATGGGCTATAAATAAGCTGGGCTGGCACTACAACCTGCCAGTTCATTACTGCCATGGTCGAGGCGAGTAGGGGAGCGCTGCAAAAGACAAATGAATAGCTAAGTAGATAAATAAACACAGAGTCCAGTAGGCTTGAACTAGCGACGATTCTAGTGTATTCATTGGGGGTTACATTGGTGCCGTGACCCGGATGAGAGTGAGGTTTATTGGTGTGAGTATTACGGGTTTAGCCAGTGTGGCTGTGCCATGTGTACGTTAGACATCTTCAAGAGTAGTAGAGCTAAGCAGCTCAGTGGTCAGCGACTTTCCTCTCACACGAATGCCCAGGGTTCGAGTCCCTGTGCGGAATGCGGTAAAATGGCAAGGGGGCTGAACCAGCTGGGTAACATAGTTAGCTAGCTATCTAACACTCGCTATCACAAACTCTTCTGACAACTGATCTAATCAGGATATTGAGGTTGCAGAATATCAACAATAATACCAAGCATTTATTTATCGTATTGTTTCAAGCTAACTTAATGGCTAGCTTAGCGATTAAGCATGCCTTCCTTCTGCTCTTACTCAGTGTGTAACATGTTAAAGGGGAACATTATCACCAGACCTATGTAAGCGTCAATATATACCTTGATGTTGCAGAAAAAAGACCATATATTTTTTAACCGATTTCCGAACTCTAAATGGGTGAATTTTGGCGAATTAAACGCCTTTCTATTATTCGCTCTCGATGCGATGACGTCGGGAAGCAATCCGCCATTTTCTCACTTTCGTCGGTTTGTTGTCGGAGGGTGTAACAACACGAACAGGGACGGATTCAAGTTGCACCAGTGGCCCAAAGATGCGAAAGTGGCAAGAAATTGGACGAAATTTGTTCAAAATACGAGGCTGTGGGGAAAGCCGACGAAACGGTCAGTCGTTTGTTCCGCACACTTTACCGACGAAAGCTATGCTACGACAGAGATGGCAAGAATGTGTGGATATCCTGCGACACTCAAAGCAGATGCTGACATCAACTCCAAAACTGGACAGATCAGCTTTCAGGAAAAGAGAGCGGATGAGGGTATGCCTACAGAATATTTTAATTGATGAAAACTTTATTCATTACTCGCGGTTTTACGTAAATTATTATACATAAACTGTGTTTACCAATAATTTAGCTTAAAAACTTTTTTTTTTTTTCAATCATTCGAGTACATTCAGGTAGTCTTGTGTAATGCAGTATTTTGTTTCTATTTAGGTATGGTGAACCTGAGTGCTGAAATCGTGGAAAAATATATGTTCTTAGCGCGCCTGAAATGGGCTGTCTGCACTCTCAAAGTGCATGTTGTTGCCAAATGTATTTCATATGCTGTAAACCTAGTTCATAGTTGTTAGTTTCCTTTAATGCCAAACAAACACATACCAATCGTTGGTTAGAAGGCGATCGCCGAATTCGTCCTCGCTTTCTCCCGTGTCGCTGGCTGTCGTGTCGTTTTCGTCGGTTTCGCTTGCATACGGTTCAAACCGATATGGCTCAATAGCTTCAGTTTCTTCTTCAATTTGGTTTTCGCTACCTGCCTCCACACTACAACCATCCGTTTCAATACATGCGTAATCTGTTGAATCGCTTAAGCCGCTGAAATCCGAGTCTGAATCCGAGCTAATGTCGCTATAGCTTGCTGTTCTATCCGCCATGTTTGTTTGTATTGGCATCACTGTGTGACGTCACAGGAAAATGGACGGGTGTATATAACGATGGTTAAAATCAGGCACTTTGAAGCTTTTTTTAGGGATATTGCGTGATGGGTAAAATTTTGAAAAAAACTTCGAAAAAATTAAATAAGCCACTGGGAACTGATTTTTAATGGTTTTAACCCTTCTGAAATTGTGATAATGTTCCCCTTTAAGCTTCGATCTCCAGTCTTCCAGTGATAATGTATTTGTTAAAAATGTGTTTAGTTGCGGCAATGGAGGACTATTAACTTATGGGAGCATCTCCACACTGTGTGTGTACAGTACATACACAGTTAGCTGCTAGCCACCCCTGTTAACCGGGTGGACCAAAAATAAATACAGTATCAGCCAGCTGTAATCAGCTGTTGTAATCGGCATTGGTCGATCTTTGGCACATCAATCAGTGCATCCCTAGTAACAACATTTAACCAGGTTAAACATTTTCTAACAAAGTTTACCAAGTAATCAGAACATCACATTCCTATTCAAAATAAAACTGAAAACCGCATAATTTGTTGTTTAATGGCTACTTTAGGTACCCATTGTTGACTTGTTTTATTGGTATGAGATGTTTCCCTGCACTTAGCCGTGGATCCGAACCAGCTCAGAATAATGACTTCCTAAAATGAGCGGGTAATGAAGTTACTTGTAAGTATTGGACGCAATGTAAAACGACATGCTTTTACTGTACGTTTTATATTGAAATCATATGTAGTTAAATGGCTAATTAAGCTACCCAAAGTACATTAAACTTCTTTCAGAGAACATTTGACCTCATCAAAACATGTTCAAAATCGGGTGTTGTTGATTTGACACTTACTATAAAAACATTGTTTGTGGCAATTGGAGAAACCGTCTAAACCGGTATTAGCATCGTACCGCGATACTAATGAATCATATTACTATACCGCCTCTGAAAAGTACCGTTCCGTCAAAATGTAAACAAACGCCATTGGTGGATCTACACCTAACATCCACTGTAATGATACCAAGTACAGTATGATTACGTCTGTATTTTTTGGCATCACAACATCTTCTTTCGGTTTTTTTTTTTAATTTATATTATGTTTATAAAGTCAGGAAATATGTCCCTGGACACATGAGGGCTTTGAATATGACCAATGTATGATCCTGTAACTGCCGTATTTTTCGGAGTATAAGTCGCACCGGAGTATAAGTCGCACCTGCCGAAAATGCATAATAAAGAAGGAAAAAAACATATATAAATCGCACTGGAGCCCGGCCAAACTATGAAAAAAACTGCGACTTATAGTCCGAAAAATACGACACTTGGTATCGGATTGATACCCAAATGTGTGGTATCATCCAAAACTAATGTAAAGTATCAAACAACAGAAGAGTAAGTGATTATTACATTTTAACAGAAGTGTAGATAGAACATGTTAAAATAGGAAGTAAGCAGATATTAACAATAAATGAACAAGTAGATTAATAAATCATTTTCTACCACTTGTCCTTAATAATTTTGACACAATAATAGAACGATAAATGACACAATATGTTACTGCATACGTCAGCAGCTAAATTAGGAGCCTTTTTTTGCTCACGTACTAATAAAAGACAGGTTGTCTTGTAGGTTCACTATTTTATTTAAGGACAAACTTGCAATAAGAAACATATATATGACACAATTTTTTTTGTTAAAATAAAGCCAATAATGCAATTTTTTGTGGTCCCCTTTATTTAGAAAAGTACCAAAAAGTATCGAAATAATTTTGGTACCAGTACCAAAATATTGGTATCGGGACAACACTAGAAGGTACAATATTTTACCTCAGAATTTTGGAAAGTTAAAGTAAAAATAGTCCTTCAGTGACTTTATGAGATTCTCAGAGAGTCTTGATAAGCAGTACAATTTATGTAACGGGTTAACAGCAAATAAAAAGGATCTAAATTCTGCAAAGAACTTTGCAGCAGAAACTTTGGGCAAATTGTCGCACAGTCATGTGGATGATTCACAGGAAAAATTTTCATCAAATTGTTGAAATGTGAGTTGGACGCAAAAGTCGTAGTTTACGACAAATGTTGAACAAGGCTGTTGCGAATAGTTTGTACAATTTTGATCAGAACCAATGCTTGTATTTTACAAAGATGAACTCTGAAAAAAAATCAGCAAAATGCTGCAAAAGTACTTAAATTAAACTCCTGGATCAGTCCCAAAACTTAATGGTCTCTTCCTTGGCTTGTGCACCACATTTTCACAAAGTTAGGAGTCCTTGGCAGCGGTAACAAACACAAAAACGATTGAATCCAATCCAGAGGATGTTATCTGACGAGCAAGTTTGTATTGGCTCCGGTGCCAAAAAATCAAACGTTTTTAAAACTCTCCATTATTTGCGGTGATGGAAAAAAACTCCTGCAATGCTTAAACACAAAGCCAGTCCACAGTCAGCAGCACCAGGGGGTAAATAATTAATACGCTTTGTGCAAACTTGCAATAAAAAGGTAAATCAGCACTCGCCGTAGTCCAAAAAAAAAAAACATGGACGTGTTTAGCTTTGCGCTTTGTGCTTGTTTAACCCGACAAACCACGATGACCAGGGCCTAGCGTTTTAACGGATATATATGTATTAAAAAACAACAACAACGTGATGGATTAAGCTGTTTGGATAATCCACAGTCACAAACGTCTGCCATCCTCCACCCTTAAGATGCACAGTCAGCATAAATAGGCTTTGTAAAAAAAAAAAAAAAAAAAAAAGGGGAGGTGCAGCGCCAAGTTTTTTACAAGCATGGAAGAACTGACTTGACACAAAGTAAGCCGGACTGGGTGACAAGACGGGTGCGCGACAAAGCCACAGTTTACCAGTCGCCGGGTTGTGTAAGCTGTGTGTTGCCAGTGTGTGAGCATGGTTGGTGACGGCGGAGGAGGGGGCGCGGTGTTGGTGCGTCGCCTGCTGTTATTCCATCACATCTCCATGGCAATGCGCAAAGACGAACAACCCTGGAGCAAGCGGGCGAGGCGCAAAAAACAAAATGCAATATGCACTTAACGCACTAACAGAAAGTCTTGTTGCAGCTGCATCCACAGCTCTTGGAGTCATCCGATGCCATTCATGAACACCTTTAGGAATCCACCCAGGAGCACCTGTCATGGTATTCAAATGCATATTTACACACTCTCACATATCACCTCCAATTTGGGTAAGTTGATGCAGACAATTGATTTTAAGTAGAGACACTTTTGATCACTCTTAATAGTAGGAAGCCCTGTGCTTACTTAAATCAGAGGAGTTCTGCATTGCTGCAAGATGATACTTGAACAAACCACTGGTTCTTTGGCTTAGATGGACCTGAACCAAGCAGGTAAAAAAAAAGGGAAAAAAAGCATGCAACACAGTTAATAGAAAGTCATGTTGCAGCTGCAGCATGGCTAAAAAGGAACACTGATGCCCCCCATAGCCCTGCTGCATAGCCACAATCTAATGCCCATCATGAACATCCTTAGGAGTCCGCACACATTTACACCCACCCCTTTCCCAGGGCGCCCACAAGCATCTGTCACCGCACTCCACGGCATGTTGCCATACTCTCGCACATCGCCTCCAATTCGGCGAAGTTAATAATCCAGTTGATATGAAAAATGCCCCCATATGATGAGAGTTTCATTCTGGGAGTAGTAGTGTTTGCTGAATAGTGGACTGGGGAAGAAAAATTCTGCATTGCTGGTTCTTTTTTTTCTATTTTGGATCTGAACCAAGCATGCAAGAATACATGCAGGCATGTTGCACCAGAATAAAAAAATAATTAATTAACTAATTAAAAATATATATATCTGTATAAAACTATGATGCCCCCTAAGCATGCAATAGTACATGCAGGCATGTTGCACCAGAATAAAAAATAAATAAATTAACTAATTAAAAATATATATATCTGTATAAAACTAAGATGTCCCCTAAGCATGCAATAATACATGCAGGCATGTTGCGCCAGAATAAAACAAATAAAACACTCTGATGCCCCCTTAAGTATGCAATAATACATGCAGGCATGTTGCACCAGAATAAAAAAATAAATACATTAAAAAAAAAAAATATATATATATATATATATATATATATATATATATATATATATATATATATATATATATATTAAACTCTGATGCCCCCCATAGCCTGCTGCAGAGCCACAAGCCCATGCCAGTCATGAACACCCCTAGGAATCCACGCACATTCAGATCCACCCCTTTCCCAGGGAGCACACAAGCATCGATCACGGCGTTCAACGACACGATTCCCCCTTCTGACACATCGCCTCCAATTCGGCATACATCCAGAACACCAAAAAACCATCGTTCGGTTTGAATTTAAACTTTTAAAACGTATATGCACACGTTCTGCCCATACTCTCCAAGCGGGTGCCCGTCGGAGTGACGAGAGGAATATGAGCTATAAAAAGAAGCTAAATGGCGAATACAGAGTTGAGAATATACCATGGAAAGAATACGCAGCTCTATGTGCGTGTTTGTTTAAGTATGAAAGCATAAACGATTCACTTTTTTCCAAATTCAAAGAGGAGGAAGCCTCGTACTTAAATCGCGGCTGTTTTGATTGGGAGTTCTGCATTGCAAAGCTCGCTTGAACGCACCGCTGCTTCTTTTCCCCCTTCTAAGATGGATCTGCACCACACCGAGCAAAGTGCTTTAAAGAGTTCCCAGCCAGGCGATTAATCACAGCGACGTGTCCAAAGTGTCCGAATCAAAACAGAAATCTCCATAAAACATTCCCAAAAAAAAAACAAGCATGATCCAACTTTACGGACATCCGCCAGCAGCTTCGGTCACGAATCCCCCCACCGAAATGCCGCGAAACATCAACAAAATACACACATTTGAGGACGGCGAGGGGAAGAAATAGTCCATAAAAGCTCGGCGGGGGTGATTAAAAAGCACATACCTTGTCGAAGAGCCGCCGGAAAGACGAATAAAAAGAGAATAGTCGCCAGAGAGCTGCAGCCTGCGTTCGCCATGTTGGACACCTGCTTCAGTATGATGGCACCTACTGTGGAGATGTCCTTCTCGCCTCCTCGCCTCCTTCACTGCCTCCTTCGTCCTCCTTCCTCTCTCCTTCCCAAAACAACACCCCGCTAATAATATCTTCTTCCACTGAAGGTTCTTCGTTCAGGCTTGTTTGGGGGGTTATTGTTGACAACTTGTGTCCGTTAATGGTAATGGTGTCCAAAGTGTGGCGTCCGGGGACAATTTCGGACCACTATTTATTGTTTGGGGGCGCTCTAAAATTTTCATTATGATTTTAAAAAAAACACCTACTAGATTTTACAATAATAACCATTTGCGTCATAATTAAATGATTAAAAAAAACAATATTCTACAACACAAATATAACGTTGAAACAACATGCTTTTTGATGACGTGTAATCAATGTTGGGTTCTGACGTTGATTTGACCATTGAATTTTGGTCATTTCCCAACCAATACTCGACAACACAAATACAACATTGAAACAACATGCTTTTTGACAACTTTTAATCAATGCTGGGTTCTGACGTTGATTTGAGCATTGAATTTTGGGTATTCCCCAACCAATATTCTACGACACAAATATAACGTTGAAACAACATGCTTTTTGACGACGTTTAATCAATGTTGCGTTCTGACGTTGATTTGACCATTGAATTTTGATAATTTCCCAACCAATATTCTACAACACAAATACAACGTTGAAACAACATGCTTTTTGACCATTTTTAATCAATGCTAGGTTCTGACGTTGATTTGACCATTGAATTTTGGTCATTTCCCAACCAATATTCTACAACACAAATACAACATTGAAACAACATTTAGTCAATGTCAGGTTGTATTGTTGATTTGACCATTGAAATTTGATCATTTCCCAACCAATATTCTACAACACAAACATAACGTTAAAATAACAACATGCTTTTTGACGACTTTTAATCAATGCTGGGTTCTGACGTTGATTTGACCATTGAATTTTGGGCATTGCCCAACCAATATTCTACAACACAAATACAACGTTGAAACAACATGCTTTTTGACAATTTTTAATGAGTGCTAGGTTCTGACGTTGATTTGACCATTGAATTTTGGTCATTTCCCAACCAATATTCTACAACACAAATACAACATTAAAACAACATGCTTTTTGATGACTTCTAATCAATGCTGGGTTCTGACGTTGCTTTGACCATTGAATTTTGGGCATTCCCCAACCAATATTCTACGACACAAACATAACGTTGAAACAACATGCTTTTTGACGACATTTAATCAATGTTGGGTTCTGACGTTGATTTGACCATTGAATTTTGGTCATTTTCCAACCAATATTCTACAACACAAATACAACATTGAAACAACTTGCTTTTTGATGACTTCTAATCAATGCTGGGTTCTGACGTTGATTTGACCATTGAATTTTGGGCATTCCCCAACCAATATTCTACAACACAAATACAACATTGAAACAACATGCTTTTTGATGACTTCTAATCAATGCTGGGTTCTGACGTTGATTTGACCATTGAATTTTGGGCATTGCCCAACCAATATTCTACAACCCAAATACAACGTTGAAACAACATGCTTGTTGATCATTTTTAATCAGTGCTAGGTTCTGACGTTGATTTTACCATTGAATTTTGGTCATTTTCCAACCAATATTCTACAACACAAATACAACGTTGAAACAACATGCTTTTTGACGACGTTTAATCAATGTTGGGTTCTGACGTTGCTTTGACCATTGAATTTTGGGCATTGCCCAACCAATATTCTACAACACAAATACAACATTGAAACAACATGCTTTTTGACAATTTTTAATCAATGCTAGGTTCTGACGTTGATTTGACCATTGAATTTTGGTCATTTCCCAACCAATATTCTACAACACAAATACAACATTGAAACAACATTTAGTCAATGTCAGGTTGTATTGTTGATTTGACCATTGAAATTTGATCATTTCCCAACCAATATTCTACAACACAAACATAACGTTAAAATAACAACATGCTTTTTGACGACTTTTAATCAATGCTGGGTTCTGACGTTGATTTGACCATTGAATTTTGGGCATTGCCCAACCAATATTCTACAACACAAATACAACGTTGAAACAACATGCTTTTTGACAATTTTTAATCAGTGCTAGGTTCTGACGTTGATTTGACCATTGAATTTTGGTCATTTTCCAACCAATATTCTACAACACAAATACAACGTTGAAACAACATGCTTTTTGATGACGTGTAATCAATGTCGGGTTCTGACATTGATTTGACCATTGAATTTTGGTCCTTTTCCAACCAATATTCTACAACACAAATACAACGTTGAAACAACTTGCTTTTTGACAACTTTTAATCAATGTTGGGTTCTGACGTTGCTTTGACCATTAAATTTTGGGCATTGCCCAACCAATATTCTACAACACAAATACAACGTTAAAACAACATGCTTTTTGACAACTTCTAATCATTGCTGGGTTCTGACGTTGATTTGACCATTGAATTTTGGGCATTCCTAAACCAATATTCCACGACACAAACATAATGTTGAAACAACATGCTTTTTGACGACTTTTAATCAATGTTGGGTTCTGCGTTGATTTGACCATTGAATTTTGGTCATTTTCCAAACAATAGTCAACAACACAAATACAAAATTGAAACAACATGCTTTTTGACAACTTCTAATCAATGCTAGGTTCTGACGTTGATTTGACTATTGAATTTTGGTAATTTTCCAACCAATATTCTACAACACAAATACAACATTGAAACAACATGCTTTTTGACAACCTTTAATCAATGTTGGGTTCTGACGTTGCTTTGACCATTGAATTTTGGGCATTCCCCAACCAATATTCTACGACACAAACATAACGTTGAAACAACATGCTTTTGGACGACGTTTATTCAATGTCAGGTTGCGACGTTGATTTGACCATTGAAATGTAGTAAATAAATATAGATCAACTTACAACAAAGAATGACTTTATTAAAAATTTTTTTTAGTGTGTAACAGAAAAGATTAAAAGTGCATCAATTTGCCTAAAAAAATAAATCCTTATTTAAACTATAAACATTGAACACGACTTGAACCATTGAAATTTGGCCATTTTCCAACCAAAATTTTCCAACACAAACAGAACGTTGAAACAACATGCTTTTGGACATTTTTTTTTTCATAGCATATTTTATGTGCAAATAAGTGCTCCCACATCCTTTAATGTTTCCGTATACGCGGAAAAAAAAATATTCAAAAGAGACACCAGAAGCAAGTACAGTAAACCCTCATTGGTGCCGGTGTTCTGGCGAGACGTGTAATCTTAATGTTGGAACAACATGCTTTTTGACAACGTTTAATCAATGCTGGGTTCTGACGTTGATTTGAGCATTGAATTTTGGGCATTCCCAACCAATATTCTACAACAAAAATACAACGTTGAAACAACATGCTTTTTGATGATGTATAATCAATGTTGGGTTCTGACGTTGATGTGAACATTGAATTTTGGTCATTTCCCAACCAATATTCTACAACACAAATACAACATTCAAACAACATGCTTTTTGACAACTTTTAATCAATGTTGGGTTCTGACGTTGATTTGAGCATTGAATTTTGGGCATTCTCCAACCAATATTCTACGACACAAACATAACGTTGAAACAACATGCTTTTTGACGACTTTTAATCAATGCTGGGTTCTAACGTTGATTTGACCATTGAATTTTGGTAATTTCCAAACCAATATTCTACAATACAAACATAATCTTGAAACAACGTGCTTTTTGACAACGTTTAATCAATGTTCGGTTCTGACGTTGACTTGACTATTGAATTATGGTCATTTCCAGACCAATATTCTACAACACAAAAACAACATTGAAACAACATGCATTTTGGAAACTTCTAATCAATGCTGGGTTCTGACGTTAATTTGACCATTGAATTTTGGTCATTTCCCAACCAATAGTCTACAACACAAATACAACGTTGAAACAACATGCTTTTTGATGACATTAATACAATGTTGGGTTCTGACGTTGATTTGACCATTAAATTTTGGTCATTTTCCAACCAATATTCTACAACACAAATAGAACGTTGAAACAACATGCTTTTTGGCAACTTCTAATCAATGCTGGGTTCTGACTTTAATTTGACCATTGAAATTTGGTCATTTCCCAACCAATAGTCTACAACACAAATAGAACGTTGAAACAACATGCTTTTTAACAACGTTTATTTAATGTCGAGTTGTGACATTGATTTGACCATTGAATTTTGGTCATTTCCCAACCAATAGTCTACAACACAAATACAACGTTGAAACAACATGCTTTTTGACGACATTAATTCAATGTTGGGTTCTGACGTTGATTTGACCATTGAATTTTGGTCATTTTCCAACCAATAGTCTCCAACACAAATAGAATGTTGAAACAACATGCTTTTTGACGACATTAATTCAATGTTGGGTTCTGACGTTGATTTGACCATTGAATTTTGGTCATTTCCCAACCAATAGTCTACAACACAAATACAACGTTGAACCAACATGCTTTTTGACGACATTAATTCAATGTTGGGTTCTGACGTTGATTTGACCATTGAATTTTGGTCATTTCCCAACCAATATTCTACAACACAAATACAACATTGAAACAACATGCTTTTTGGCAACTTCTAATCAATGCTGGGTTCTGACTTTAATTTGACCATTGAAATTTGGTCATTTCCCAACCAATAGTCTACAACACAAATAGAACGTTGAAACAACATGCTTTTTAACAACGTTTATTTAATGTCGAGTTGTGACATTGATTTGACCATTGAATTTTGGTCATTTTCCAACCAATATTCTCCAACACAAATAGAATGTTGAAACAACATGCTTTTTTATACAACTTTTGACAAATCAATGCCTCCTAAATACTTTTTTAACATTATGATATACCCCTCGACATGAAATAATACCTTTATCCTATCTAGTAATGCTGCCTATGGCTGAGCCAATCAGTGGCCACCATACTGAATAGTGCGCTCTGATTGGTTTGGTCACATGTAACGGCCAATAGTACTTAAGTTTTGATATTTTTATATTTTATATTTGATATCCTTTAGACATTTTTAAGCTTGAAAATGCTTTAAATGTGGCGGAGGACATAACTATTTTAAATGTTATAAAGTATTGATGTAAGATGACCCCTTTCACTCATCCGTCCATCCATTTCCTACCGCTTGTCCCTTTCAGGGTCGCGGGGGGTACTGGAGCCTATCTCAGCTACAATCGGGCGGAAGGCAGTGTACACCCTGGACAAGTCGCCACCTCATCGCAGACCCCTTTCACTTGTTTTGGAAAACAATTTTTAAGACAAAATGAACCTCTTTATGTTTTCAATATAATTTTCATCATATTTCTATCAGCGTGTTTTACAAAATGGGCTAATTAGGGATTAACATGTGACGGCCATTATCTTAAAATTGTCTCTGGATGTTTGCCAAGGCTGCGTTCACAGTTTTGGTTCTACAACCCGGTCCCGACTGAGACCTTCTTAGCTTTGTTTCTTCCTGCTCCTTTTCAGACAGACAATATGTTTATTTTCTTTTAACATTACTAGTGAAATTTTAGTTTGTTTGTTTTGCAAATGACAAGATTATGTTAGACGTGTTGTTTATTTTCTCTCTTTGAATTGTGTCAACTTTTTCTGGCAAGGTCCGCATGATTCTGATACAGAAAAATGTATGAAAAATTAATAAATTGCTAATAAATTTGCTTGGCCTAATGTAACCCCTTTGCAATATGACATTTGTTATTATTATTCTTTACTTAAATTATTATTATACCAACAACTACATTTTTTAGGGCTTTAGCACACCCAAAAATGCACCATTTGCAATAAAAAAAAGTTAAATTTCCCTTAGTTTTTTGTGTAATGTTATAATCCAGGACATGTTTATTTTGACTTAAGAATGTCGCGGGCCAATAAAAAAACATTCTGTGGGTCGCAAATGGCCGCACTTTGTACGCCCTTGGTCACATGAATAATTGTTTTTTTAAATAAAAATAAATAAATAAATAAATACAATAAAACAAGCTTAGCCATTTGCGCATTTTTTAATGGCCCACGGCCAATTCTGAACTTACTATTACACAAAAAACCCCATAAGAATTGGAATGAAAGAGCAAAAAGGTGCAATATAACGAGTAAATGTTGCAATACTGACAATAGTAACACAAAGCTGGAAATCAGGCGGTTTCCAACTTTAAAACCGTCAATGCTCAAAAAATAATTAAAAACGTAAAAACCCACGGATAGATCTGCAGTTGATCAAGAGATTTAAGCGTTGAGGTTAAAAATAATACATCATAATATATAACTTTAAAAAAAATTTTTTTTGAATGCTTAAGATTTTTTTTTAATCAACTGTTATACTCGAAAAATTATAATAAAAAAAAAAAAAAAGAAATGTCAAGTGAATTATATAGCGCTTTTTTTTTTAAAAGCACTTTACATAGTGAAACCCAATATCTAAGTTACATTTAAACCAGTGTGGGTGGCACTGGGAGCAGGTGGGTAAAGTGTTTTGCTCAAGGACACAACGGCAGTGACTAGGATGGCGAAAGCGGGAATCGAACCTGGAACCTTCAAGTTGCTGGCAAGGCCTCTCTACCAGCCGAGCTATGCCGCCCCGTAAGTCAAAAAGCAATGTTGTTACGAACAGGGGCGCCGAAAAGGGGGGGTAAAGGAGACGGATTCTAGGGGCCCATGATGGAGTGGGCCCAGAGAGGCCCCTAATGATGATGAAATTATAATACAGAAAAAATAATGACACTGTGTTGGGGGCCCTGTAAAGATTATTTTCATGGGGCCCAAAATCCCTAGCGGCGCCACTGGTTACGAATGATGTACCTATTTAGGGATCCAATTACGTCAATCAAATATAGCATTTTGAAAAAATGTTTGGGGAAAAATATTGCATATTTTGTGTTTTTGTCATAAAAACATGGTTTTCTTCGGAAAAAAATGGCTTAAAACAATTTAATTTATTTATTTATATTTATGTGTTGAAAGTAAAACAATAAAATAAAATAGTACTTATTTTTAACACTTTAATGACTTAAACCCTTTGGGTGCCAGCAACCTTTAACATTCACCAAAATAACCAATAATGGTTTTGAAAATTAAAAATCTCCAAATGGCCCTCATACTAGACCAGTGGTTCTTAACCTTGTTGGAGGTACCGAACCCCACCAGTTTCATATACGCATTCACCGAACCCTTCTTTAGTGAAAAATAAAATGTTTTGTTTTTTTTCAAATTCAAGAAAAAGTTATATGTTTTTTTTACTGGTGCACAAAATGAAGCGTGCATGAACATCACCTTGTTCAAAGAACAAAACCAACACAGTGCATGAACTCACAACAAATTACAAACCTTACACACATTATCATGAATTAATTAACATGGACCCCGACTTAAACAAGTTGGAAAACTTATTCGGGTGTTACCATTTAGTGGTCAATTGTACGGAATATGTACTGTACTGTGTAAACTGTACTGTGTATTCTCTTCCTTTGCAATCTGCTAGTAAAAGTTTAAATCGATCAATCAAACAACCTGCAAATCAGATGGAAAATTAGGGGGAACATTGTTTGAGGGTATCCATAATACGCTGATAGGGAGAAGTTTTTATTTACACGATAAGTCGGATGTGTCTTTACTCCGTGGCGGAGGCTCCGCCGAACCCCTGAGGCCGACTCACCGAACCCCTAGGGTTCGATCGAACCCAGGTTAAGAACCACTGTACTAGACTTAGACTTAGACTAACTTTATTGATCCACAAGGGAAATTGTTCCACACTGTAGCTCAGTTTCAAAGGATGGAAAGGGTAAGGATGGAAAGGATAATGCAGGTTTAATTAGACTAAAATTTGCTCTCATTTTGTGTTTTCGGCCCTCAGCAGAAAAAGTTTGGACCCCCTTGGCTTAGCTGGTATTTTGAAAAAGATAAACATATTCATGAAGCAAGTACTTGGTAGGGCAACTTTGTAATGAAACCAAAACATCCTCCCCTGGGATGTTGCTTGTGTTCATTATCTTCAATTCCACCAAAATCTTCTAAAATATACTGCAAAAAAAAACATGCTGAAACTGTTCATATTTAAGAGGAATGCATCGGAAGCTAGTAAGTCTAGATTCCTTTTTCAGATTTTATTATTATTATTTAACAAATGTCTTATATTCAGATCTAATCAGTAGATCCAGATGTAAATTAGTTTTAACTATCAAATGAACTCAAAATATGACTTCTTCTTATTCCTGTGGTTAACATTGGCTGCAATGTGTCGTCAAGCTTATGAGATGCAATGCGAGTATAAGCTGCTTTGACACTATTGTTCATTTTTATTTTTATTTTTCTTATCAATGGCTGTGATGGCAATGTAAATAAGTGACTATAACAATGTTTGTTTTTTTGTGCTGTTTTTCACAGTTTCTTTAATCACTGTTAAGTTCAAGTCAGTTCAGTTTTAGTTTATTTCGAACGTGCATACGACACAATGTAACACATATTTCCAGTTGTTTCATTTACAGCATTTCCGAAATGGAGTAGGAAGAAGCTGTGCTTATTTTATTCTACCCCTTTTCATTCCATAGCAATTTTATCCAATTTCCTTGTCTCTGTAACAGAACAGTGAATAAATAATAAATAAATAATATTCCATAGTAAGTAAACAAATATTAAATACATAAATAATCTTTATCTAAAAAAACAAACAAAAAAACAACAACAAATTGACAAAATGACAATATTATGTTAGACGTGTTTATTTTTTCTCTTTGAATTGTGTAAACTTTTTCTGGCAAGGACCGCATGATTCTGATACAGAACAATTTATAAAAAATTCATAAATTGCTAATAAAATTGCTTGGCCGAATGTAACCCGAAGAATTTTTATTTTATTTTTTTAATTAAAAATGAATAAATAAATACAGTAAGACAAGCTTAGCTCAGGGGTGTCCAAAGTGCGGTGGCATTTGCGCCCGAACTTACTATTACAAAAAAAAACAAACATAAGAATTGGAATGAAAGAGCAAACAGGTGCAATGTAACGAGAAAATGTTGCAATATTGACACTAGTACAGTGGTTCTTAACCTTGTTGGAGGTACCGAACCCCATCAGTTTCCTATGCGCATTCACCGAACCCTTTTTAGTGAAAAATAAAAAATAAAAATTCAAATTCAAGACAAAGTTATATGTTTTTGGTAACACTTTAGTATGGGGAACATATTCTAAGTAACAAAGACTACATTTAGAGTTTTTTGGACACTAGGGGAACATATTCTAAGTAACAAAGACTTAATTTAGAGTTATTTGGTTAGGGTTAGGGTTAGAGGGTTCGGGCCAGGGTTAGAGGGTTAGGGTTATAACATACTTGCCAACCCTCCCGGATTTTCCGGGAGACTCCCGAAATTCAGCGCCTCTCCAAAAAACCTCCAGGGACAAATTTTCTCCTGAAAATCTCATGAAATTCAGGCGGACTTAGGTCCGCCTGAATTTCGGTGTAACCCACAATATAAACAGCGTACCTGCCCAATCACGTTATAACTGCAGAATGATTGAGGGCGAGTTCTTGGTTTCTTATGTGGGTTTATTGTTAGGCAGTTTCATTAACGTCCTCCCAGCGCGGTAACAACACACAACAACAGCAGTCACTTTTTTGTCTACCGTAAAGCAGTTCGTCTGCCGCAAACAGCAATGTTGTGACACTCTTAAACAGGACAATACTGCCATCTTGTGCATTTGATGAAAGCACTTTTGTGCGTGCCACACAGCAATGCATCATCAGAGAGGGTGTTAAGCATGGTTCGAAAAATAGTGACAGAGAATAGAACAAGGATGGACAATTCAACCCTTAACTCAACAATGAGTAGATGAGTGTTATGTGTGTGTATATGTGTAAATAAATGAACACTGAAATTCAAGTATTTATTTTATATATATATATATATATATATATGAAATACTTGACTTGGTGAATTCTAGCTATAAATATACTCCTCCCCTCTTAACCACGCCCCCAACCACGCCCTGAACCCCCCGCCCCCCCTGCCCCCACCTCCCGAAATCGGAGGTCTCAAGGTTGGCAAGTATGGGTTATAATAAGGCCAAGCCGAAAAAGGCATTAATAAGTACTTAATAATGACTACTTAAGAGCCAATATGTTACTAATTTGCATGTTAATAAGCAACTAATTAATGGTGAATATGTTCCCCATACTAAAGTGTTACCATGTTTTTTTTACTGGTGCAGAAAATGAACCATGCATGAACATCACCTTGTTCAAAGAACAAAACCAACACAGTGCATAAACTCACAACAAATTACACACCTGCAAATCAGTCAGCTGTTGCTGTATCCGTAATACGCCGATAGGGAGAAGTTTTTATTTACACGATGAGTCGGGTGTGTCTTGACCTCCACCGAACCCCTGAGCCCGACTCACCGAACCCCTAGGGTTCGATCGAACCCAGGTTAAGAACCACTGCACTAGTAACACAAAGCTGGCAACTAGGCGGTTTCCAACTTGACCCCTTTTCATACCGTAGCAATTCTATCCCATTTCCTTGTCTCTGTAACAGAACAGTGAATAAATAATAAATACATATACCATAGTAAGTAAACAAATATTAAATACATAAATAATATTTATCTAAAAATAACAAAACAAAACAAAACATTAGTTTGTGAACACTTGTAGTTTGAACTGAATCATTTTGGTGCTTTGTTTGATTTCTTTAGTCAATATGTGGGGTTACCCACATATGCGGTCCTCTCCAAGGTTTCTCATAGTCATTCACATCGACGTCCCACTGGGGTGAGTTTTTCCTTGCCCTTTTGTGGGCTCTGTACCGAGGATGTCGTTGTGGCTTGTGCAGCCCTTTGAGACACTTGTGATTTAGGGCTATATAAATAAACAATGATTGATTGATTGATTGATTCCATAATTAAATTCCAAAAAGGCCGTCTGGCATGTTTAAAGCTTCGTGCAACAACATTTGTTGCCGACTCTCCAATTTTAAGTACAGGATCCGGTTGTCCTGATAATGTATTTGGATTATTTTCAAAACAAAGTCGATCACAAATAAATTATTGGCTCTATTTTAAACAGAAAATATTATGTTCCTTTAATGCAATCAAAGAACAGTTTTGCCATTAAATAAAATAGTGAACATACAAGACAACGTGTCTTTTAGTAGTAAGTAAACAAACAAAAGCTCCTAATTTAGCTGCTGACGTATGCAGTAACATATTGTGTCATTTTCCATTCTATTATGAGGGACAATCTGTAGAAAACGGATTATTAAAGGCCTACTGAAATGCGATTTATACACGTCTAACATAATATTGTCATGTTGTCAATTTGTTGTTGTTTTTTTTGTTTTGTTTTTTAGATCAAGTATATCACATACTGATATACTAAAAGGTTTTAAGTGTTGTACGGGCATACAAATGTTTTAAATTGGATTTTCTCCAAGGTTATATTTCCTGTAATTCCTCCTAATATTGACACTGTTGTTGATATTATTCATTTTTGTTTGACTCTTTTGGATTTTTTGTGGCATGTTTGTGTGTCCTCTCAATTGCTCTGATGATTGCTATTCGGAGTGTTGCTGGTGTTTGGCTTGGAATTGGAATTGTATTATTATGTGTTATATTGTTGGACTACCGTATTTTTCGGACTATAAATTGCAGTTTTTTTTCATAGTGCAATTTATATATATATTTTTCCTTCTTTATTATGCATTTTCAACAGGTGCGACTTATACTCAGGTGCGACTTATACTCCGAAAAATGCAGTAATTATAATATTTAAAAAAATAAAAAAAAATCTGTTATTTGTTTTAGTAAATAATAATATAGGTGGTGGTGAATAATAATAATATACTTGGTGGTGAATAGATGTGAATAATACCATAATACTACAAGCTCAGTCTCCCACTCTGTATTAAAATAACAGTTATGATTGGTACAATACGTCCAAAATAAACAAATACGAAAGAAGATTCCCCCCACAACTGTAAAGTTATTGTCGGGTTAATTCCTCTGATGATTGCTATTCGGAGTGTTGCTGGTGGTTGGTTTGGAATTGGAATTGTATTATTATGTGTTAGTTATATTGTTGGAGTACCGTATTTTTCGGACTATAAGTTGCAGTTTTTTTTCATAGTTTGGCCGGGCTCCAGTGCGATTTATATATGTTTTTTTCCTTCTTTATTATGCATTTTCGGCAGGTGCGACTTATACTCAGGTGCGACTTATACTCCGAAAAATGCAGTAATTATAATATTAAAAAATAAAAAATAAAAATCTGTTATTTGTTTTAGTAAATAATAATATAGGTGGTGGTGAATAATAATAATATAGGTGGTGGTGAATAGATGTGAATAATACCATAATACTACAAGCTCAGTCTCCCACTCTGTATTAAAATGACAGTTATGATTGGTACAATACGTCCAAAATAAACAAATACGAAAGGAGATTCCCCCCATAACTGTAGAGTTATTGTCGGGTTAAAACCAAGTAAAAAAAAAAAAGAGACTAAAACCATAGAGAATGAGTGCAACAGAGAGTGTCTGGGTGGGCACAACTGACCACCATCATGAAGTGATCAACATTGCCATCTATTGGCCCTGATGCTCACTGGACACAAACTGGAGTCCAAACATTGACCAGATGCTTGGCAGCACAGAAGTAAATATTCACCAAAAAGTTGCAGGGGAAAAAGATGTTCCTATGTGAAACAAGAGCTTTGATTGGCGTATTAGGCCTGAATTCGACGCCGTTATGTCACACTTGGGAGTCGTTAGTGGTTCCAAGTCATCGCTGGCGTTGTCGTGTTTGACATCCCAAAAAAGGCCGTCTGGCATGTTTAAAGCTTCGTGCAACAACATTTGTTGTTGTTGTTGTTGTTCACAATCCGTCACATTTGTTGCTGATTCTCCATTTTTAAGTACAGGATACGGTTGTCCTGGTAATGTATTTGGATTATTTTCAAAACAAAGTCGATCACAAATGTATTATTGGCTCCATTTTAAAGGGGAACATTATCACAATTTCAGAATGGTTAAAACCATTAAAAATCAGTTCCCAGTGGCTTATTATATTTTTCGAAGTTTTTTCCAAAATTTTACCCATCACGCAATATCCCTAAAAAAAGCTTCAAAGTGCCTGATTTTAACCACCCCAATTTCCTGTGACGTCACATAGTGAAGCCAACACAAACAAACATGGCGGAAAATACAGCAAGCTATAGCGACATTAGCTCGGATTCAGACTCGGATTTCAGCGGCTTAAGCGATTCAACAGATTACGCATGTATTGAAACGGATGGTTGTAGTGTGGAGGCAGGTAGCGAAAACCAAATTGAAGAAGAAACTGAAGCTATTGAGCCATATCGGTTTGAACCGTATGCAAGCGAAACCGAGGAAAACGACACGACAGCCAGCGACACGGGAGAAAGCGAGGACGAATTCGGCGATCGCCTTCTAACCAACGATTGGTATGTGTTTGTTTGGCATTAAAGGAAACTAACAACTATGAACTAGGTTTACAGCATATGAAATACATTTGGCAACAACATGCACTTTGAGAGTGCAGACAGCCCAATTTTCATCAATTAATATATTCTGTAGATATACCCTCATCCGCGCTCTTTTCCTGAAAGCTGATCTGTCCAGTTTTGGAGTTGATGTCAGCAGGCCAGGGAAGCTAGGGTCGATAGGGGGTTTAGCTCGCTCGTCTGCGGGAACAAACTGCCGCCATTGCTTGCCGTGCTAGCGAGGTCCTTTGTCCCTGAATTGCTCACACACTCCGGCAGATTCAATGGGGGTCTGGCGGTAGATTTCTTTGACTTTATCGTTGGAAATGCATCTGCTTTGAGTGTCGCAGGATATCCACACATTCTTGCCATCTCTGTCGTAGCATAGCTTTCGTCGGTAAAGTGTGCGGAACAAACGTCCAATTTCTCGCCACTTTGGCATCTTTGGGCCACTGGTGCAACTTGAATCCGTCCCTGTTGGTGTTGTTACACCCTCCGACAACACACCGACGAGGCATGATGTCTCCAAGGTACGGAAAACAGTCGAAAAAACGGAAAATAACAGAGCTGATTTGACTCGGTGTTTGAGAAAATGGCGGATTGCTTCCCGATGTGACGTCATCACTCCGAGAGCGAATATTAGAAAGGCGTTTAATTCGCCAAAATTCACCCATTTAGAGTTCGGAAATCGGTTAAAAAAAAATATGGTCTTTTTTCTGCAACATCAAGGTATATATTGATGCTTACATAGGTCTGGTGATAATGTTCCCGTTTAACAGAAAATATTATGTTCCTTATTGAAATCAAAGAACAGTTTTGCCATTAAATAAAAATAGTGAACATACAAGACAACGTGTCTTTTAGTAGTAAGTAAACAAACAAAAGCTCCTAATTTAGCTGCTGACGTATGCAGTAACATATTGTGTCATTTTCCATTCTATTATGAGGGACAATCTGTAGAAAATGGATTATTAAAGGCCTACTGAAATGCGATTTTCTTATTTAAACGGGGATAGCAGGTCCATTCTATGTGTCATACTTGATCATTTTGCGATATTGCCATATTTTTGCTGAAAGGATTTAGTAGAGAACATCGACGATAAAGTTCGCAACTTTTGGTTGCTGATAAAAAAGCCTTGCCTGTACCGGAAGTAGCAGACGAGTAGCGTGACGTCACAGGTTGTGGAGCTCCTCACATCCAAACATTGTTTACAATCATGGCCACCAGCAGCGAGAGCGATTCGGACCGAGAAAGCGACGATTTCCCCATTAATTTGAGCGAGGATGAAAGATTGGTGGATGAGGAAAGTGAGAGTGAAGGACTAGAGGGCAGTGGGAGCCATTCAGATGCTGTGAGAGACCTGATATTCAGCTGGGAATGACTAAAACAGTAAATACGGTATTTGTATTTGTGTTTGACTTTCTCTTCTATTGTTACCAAATAGCATTATTGGTAAGAGTAGAAGCAGATACATTTTAATTGAATTACATTTCAACCCACCAAGAAGGGTTGAAAAAGGATATTTAAAAAGAAACTAGATCTTGTGAGACAAGGTCGAGTGGCACCACTGGCTTATACGGCGTCGTAATGATACCAACTGCAAGAGCCGTACATGGTCGATACTACAATGATTACATCGATATTTCTTATTATTACAAAATCTTTTGTCTTTTTTTATTGTTTATTTACCTATGAAATATGTCCCTGGACACAGAAATGGTAAATGGGTTATACTTGTATAGCGCTTTTTTACCTTCAAGGTACTCAAAGCGCTTTGCCTTTAAATAGACCCCCTTTTTAGACCAGTTGATCTGCCGCTTCTTTTCTTTTCTCCTCTGCCCCCCTCTCCTTTGTGGAGGAAGTAGGGGGCACAGGTCTGGTGGTCATGGATGAAGTGCTGGCTGTCCAGAGTCGGGACCCGGGGTGGACCGCTCACCTGTGCATCGGTTGGGGACATCTCTGTGCTGCTGACCCGTCTCCGCTCGGGATGGTCTCCTGCTGGCCCCACTATGGACTGGACTCTTACTATTATGTTAGATCCAATATAGACTGGACTCTCACTATTATGTTAGATCCACTATGGACTGGACTCTTACTATTATGTTAGATCCAATATAGACTGGACTCTCACTATTATGTTAGATCCACTATGGACTGGACTCTTACTATTATGTTAGATCCAATATAGACTGGACTCTCACTATTATGTTTGATCCACTATGGACTGGACTCTCACGGTTATATTAGATCCACTATGGACTGGACTCTCACTATTATGTTAGATCCACTATGGACTGGACTCTTACTATTATGTTAGATCCAATATAGACTGGACTCTCACTATTATGTTTGATCCAATATGGACTGGACTCTCACTATTATGTTAGATCCACTATGGACTGGACTCTTACTATTATGTTAGATCCAATATAGACTGGACTCTCACTATTATGTTTGATCCAATATGGACTGGACTCTCACGGTTATATTAGATCCACTATGGACTGGACTCTCACTATTATGCTAGATCCACTATGGACTGGACTCTCACTATTATGTTAGATCCACTATGGACTGGACTCTCACAATATTATGTTAGATCCACTATGGACTGGACTCTCACTATTATGTTAGATCCACTATGGACTGGACTCTCACTATTATGTTAGATCCACTATGGACTGGACTCTCACTATTATGTTAGATCCACTATGGACTGGACTCTCACTATTATGTTAGATCCACTATGGACTGGACTCTTACTATTATGTTAGATAAATTATGGACTGGACTCTCACTATTATGCTAGATCCACTATGGACTGGACTCTCACTATTATGTTAGATCCACTATGGACTGGACTCTTACTATTATGTTAGATCTACTATGGACTGGACTCTCACTATTATGCTAGATCCTATATGGACTGGACTCTCACTATTATGTTAGATCCACTATGGACTGGACTCTCACTATTATGTTAGATCCACTATGGACTGGACTCTCACTATTATGTTAGATCCACTATGGACTGGACTCTCACTATTATGTTAGATCCACTATGGACTGGACTCTTACTATTATGTTAGATAAATTATGGACTGGACTCTCACTATTATGCTAGATCCACTATGGACTGGACTCTCACTATTATGTTAGATCCACTATGGACTGGACTCTTACTATTATGTTAGATCTACTATGGACTGGACTCTCACTATTATGCTAGATCCAATATGGACTGGACTCTCACTATTATGTTAGATCCACTATGGACTGGACTCTCACTATTATGTTAGATCCACTATGGACTAGACCCTCACTATTATGCTAGATCCAGTATGGACTGGACTCTCACTATTATGTTAGATCCACTATGGACTGGACTCTCACTATTATGTTAGATCCACTCTGGACTGGACTCTCGCTATTATGTTAGATCCACTATGGACTGGACTCTCACTATTATGCTAGATCCAGTATGAACTGGACTCTCACTATTATGTTAGATCCACTATGGACTGGACTCTCACTATTATGTTAGATCCACTCTGGACTGGACTCTCACTATTATGTTAGATCCACTATGGACTGGACTCTCACTATTATGTTAGATCCACTATGGACTGGACTCTCACTATTATGTTAGATCCACTATGGACTGGACTCTCACTATTATGTTAGATCCACTATGGACTGGACTCTCATTATTATGTTAGATCCACTATGGACTGGACTCTCACTATTATGTTAGATCCACTATGGACTGGACTCTCACTATTATGTTAGATCCACTATGGACTGGACTCTCATTATTATGTTAGATCCACTATGGACTGGACTCTCACTATTATGTTAGATCCACTATGGACTGGACTCTTACTAATATGTTAGATAAACTATGGACTGGACTCTCACTATTATGCTAGATCCACTATGGACTGGACTCCCACTATTATGTTAGATCCACTATGGACTGGACTCTCACTATTATGTTAGCTCCACCATGGACTGGACTCTCACTATTATGTCAGATCCACTATGGACTGGACTCTCACTATTATGTTAGATCCACTATGGACTGGACTCTCACTATTATGTTAGATCCACTATGGACTGGACTCTCACTATTATGTTAGATCCACTATGGACTGGACTCTCACTATTATGTTAGATCCACTATGGACTGGACTCTGATTATTATGTTAGATCCACTATGGACTGGACTCTCACTATTATGTTAGATCCACTATGGACTGGACTCTCACTATTATGTTAGATCCACTATGGACTGGACTCTCATTATTATGTTAGATCCACTATGGACTGGACTCTCACTATTATGTTAGATCCACTATGGACTGGACTCTTACTATTATGTTAGATAAACTATGGACTGGACTCTCACTATTATGCTAGATCCACTATGGACTGGACTCCCACTATTATGTTAGATCCACTATGGACTGGACTCTCACTATTATGTTAGCTCCACTATGGACTGGACTCTCACTATTATGTCAGATCCACTATGGACTGGACTCTCACTATTATGTTAGATCCACTATGGACTGGACTTTCACAATGTTATGCTAGACCCACTCGACGTCCATTGCATCCGGTCCACCCACATCTGCGGTCCTCTCCAAGGTTTCTCATTGTCATTCTCATTGACATCCCAATGGGTTGAGTTTTTCCTTGCCCTTATGTGGGATCTGAACCGAGGATGTCGTTGTGGCTTGTGCAGCCCTTTGAGACACTTGTGATTTAGGGCTATTTAAATAAACATTGATTGATTGATTGATTGATTGATTGATTGAATAATAATAATATTAAAGAAAATAATATGACTTATCTTTTAACATGTTTTTGACTGAGGCTCTTACGGGTCCCCAGGACCAAACTTGGGAAGAGCCTTAAAAGTTTTCAAAAAATCAATATGTTGTATTGGTTTTGAAAACGAAAAATGAAGATTTTTTTTGTGTGAAAAAGTTTGGACACCCCTGATGTAAGGGTATATATTTTTGGCAGCCATTGTGTGCAATTATTATTATATGACTTCAACTAAGATTCTGCACAAAAAGTACGTCCCCGGACCGTGTCTCAGGTTGCAAAGTTGGCCTCCGAAGTCCCGAATAGGTAGGCGCACAAAAAAAGCCCCCCCCCCCCAATTGTGCATCGTCGCCTCCTACGCCTTCGCCATGGCGACCAGCACCAACCCCGCCTCGTGTGCCGGAAAAGTCTATTTATAAAGCGTTTGTTTTCACAGGCGACGACGTTCGCTAAGAAAGTTGTTTGTGCTCGCGAGCGCCACGTGCGCTTTGGAGATAAGATAGCTATCGCGCACGTGGCGGCGCGCTTTGAAGCGTCGACGCGGACGGCGACTGTACGTGGGAAAAGGTGAAACGGGATCTGTCTTTCATCTGACGTGCAGAAGCAAATAATAAATGGCGAGCGTTTACGGAAGGGCTGATACTGGAGCAGCGCTAATTAGACATGTAGTGAGTGAGTTGTCATGTATGGGGCGGTATAGCGCAGGTTGGTGGAGTGGCCGTGCCAGCAACTTGAGGGTTCCAGGTTCGATCCCCGCTTCCGCAATCCTAGTCCTTGGGCAAAACGCTTTACCCACCTGGTCCCAGTGCCACCCACACTGGTTTAAATGGAACTTAGATATTGGCTTTCACTATGTAAAAGCGCTTTGAGTCACTAGAGAAAAACGCTATATAAATATATTTCACTTCACTTTATTGCGATAGTAGTGGTTGTCTTTTTACATTAGTATTATTTTTTAATAATAAACTAAATTAATTTGAAATAAACTACTATGTGATGTATTATTATTAATAGTGGTAGTTATTTATCATCTAAATAGACAGTTGTGGGGTTATTAGAATGTTCATTTTTATTATTTCAATAAATCATTACTAATAATATATTACAATACTCAAATTTCAGCGTCACATTTTAGAAATAACACATTTTCTCCAACTCTTATTATTATTAATATATTAGCAGGTGAAATGACGATAAAAACAAAATATAGTTCTAAAATGTGCTAATAGTATTTACTGTCATCTTTTCTGTGATTGTAATCTCGTTATAACGTGCCATTGTGTTCGGCCCAGAAGAGCGGTGAAATATATCTATACATGCACCTACTTTTTATTCGATAGCCACAGAATAGTGTGTTCGTAAAATAGTAATCGTATGCCAGCAATTAGCGCGCTAGTTTTTAAGCTTTATTATTTTAGCAGGTGAAACGACGATGAAAACAAAACATAGTTCTAAAATGAGCTAATAGTATTCACTGTCATCTTTTCTGTGATTGTAATCTCGTTAAAACGTGCCGTTGTGTTTGGCCCCAAAAAAGCGGTGAAATATATCGATACATGCACCTACTTTTTATTCGATATCCACAGAATAGTGTGTTCGTAAAATAGTAATCGTATGCCAGCAATTAGCGCGCTAGTTTTTAAGCTTTATTATATTAGCAGGTGAAACGACGATGAAAACAAAACATACTTCTAAAATGTGCTAATAGTATTTACTGTCATCTTTTCTGTGATTGTAATCTCGTTATAACGTGCCATTGTGTTCGGCCCAGAAGAGCGGTGAAATATATCTATACATGCACCTACTTTTTATTCGATATCCACAGAATAGTGTGTTCGTAAAATAGTAATCGTATGCCAGCAATTAGCGCGCTAGTTTTTAAGCTTTATTATTTTAGCAGGTGAAACGACGATAAAAACAAAATATAGTTCTAAAATGTGCTAATAGTATTTACTGTCATCTTTTCTGTGATTGTAATCTCGTTGAAACGTGCCGTTGTGTTCGGCCCAAAAAAAGCGGTGAAATATATCAATACATGCACCTACTTTTTATTCGATATCCACAGAATAGTGTGTTCATAAAATAGTAATCATATGCCAGCAATTAGCGCGCTAGTTTTTAAGCTTTATTATATTAGCAGGTGAAACAACAATGAAAACAAAACATAGTTCTAAAATGTGCTAATAGTATTTACTGTCATCTTTTCTGTCATTGTAATCTCGTTGAAACGTGCCGTTGTGTTCGGCCCAAAAAAAGCGGTGAAATATATCGATACATGCACCTACTTTTTATTCGATATCCACAGAATAGTGTGTTCGTAAAATAGTAATCGTATGCCAGCAATTAGCGCGCTAGTTTTTAAGCTTTATTATATTAGCAGGTGAAACAACAATGAAAACAAAACATAGTTCTAAAATGTGCTAATAGTATTCACTGTCGTCTTTTCTGTTTTTGTAATCTCGTTAAAACGTGCCGTTGTGTTTGGCCCAGAAGAGCGGTGAAATATATCGATACATGCACCTACTTTTCATTCGATACCCACAGAATAGTGTGTTTGTAAAATAGTAATCGTATGCCAGCAATTAGCGCGCTAGTTTTTAAGCTTTATTATATTAGCAGGTGAAACGACGATAAAAACAAAACATAGTTCTAAAATGTGCTAATAGTATTCACTGTCATCTTTTCTGTGATTGTAATCTCGTTAAAACGTGCCGTTGTGTTCGGCCCCAAAAAAGCGGTGAAATATATCGATACATGCACCTACTTTTTATTCGATATCCACAGAATAGTGTGTTCGTAAAATAGTAATCGTATGCCAGCAATTAGCGCGCTAGTTTTTAAGCTTTATTATATTAGCAGGTGAAACGACGATGAAAACAAAATATAGTTCTAAAATGTGCTAATAGTATTTACTGTCATCTTTTCTGTGATTGTAATCTTGTTAAAACGTAACGTTGTGTTTGGCCCAAAAAAAGCGGTGAAATATATCAATACATGCACCTACTTTTTATTCGATATCCACAGAATAGTGTGTTTGTAAAATAGTAATCGTATGCCAGCAATTAGCGCGCTTGTTTTTAAGCTTTATTATATTAGCAGGTGAAACGACGATGAAAACAAAATATAGTTCTAAAATGTGCTAATAGTATTTACTGTCATCTTTTCTGTGATTGTAATCTCCTTAAAACGTGCCGTTGTGTTCGGCCCAAAAAAGCGGTGAAATATATTGATACATGCACCTACTTTTTATTCGATATCCACAGAATAGTGTGTTCGTAAAATAGTAATCGTATGCCAGCAATTAGCGGGCTAGTTTTTTAAGCTTTATTATATTAGCAGGTGAAACGACGATAAAAACAAAATATAGTTCTAAAATGTGCTAATAATATTTACTGTCATCTTTTCTGTGATTGTAATCTCCTTAAAACGTGCCGTTGTGTTCGGCCCAAAAAAGCGGTGAAATATATTGATACATGCACCTACTTTTTATTCGATATCCACAGAATAGTGTGTTTGTAAAATAGTAATCGTATGCC